>NC_048415.1:29486762-29503354 GCF_013103735.1 Etheostoma cragini
TAGACAGCAGAATTCATAGTTCCTTTTATCACGGCAAGTCTTCCAGGTCCTGAAACAGCAAAACAGCCCCAGACCATCGCACTACCACCACCATATTTTACGGTTGGTATAATGTTCTTTTTCACAGTGTTTTCACAGAAATGCAGTGTTCCCTCTACGCCAGATATACTTGGACACACACCTTCCAAAGAGTTCCACTTTTGTCTTATCGGTCCACAGAATGTTGTCCCAAAAGTCTTGGGGATCATCAAGATGTGTTGTGGAGAAATTGAGACGAGCTTTGATGTTCTTTTTTTTCAGCAGTGGTTTTCTCCTTGGAACTCTGCCATGCAGGCCATTTTTGCCCAGTCTTTTCCTGATGGTGGAGGCATGAACACTGACCTTAACTGAGGCAAGTGAGGCCTGCAGTTCTTTGGACGTTGTTGTGGGGTCTTTTGTAAACTCTTGGATGAGTCGTCGCTGCGCTCTTGGGGTAATTTTGGGCGGCCGGCCACTCCTGGGAAGGTTCACCACTGTTCCATGTCTTCACCATTTGTGGATAATGGCTCTCACTGTGGTTCGCTGGATTCCCAAAGCTTTGGAAATGGCTTTATTACCCTTTCCAGACTGATAGATCTCAATTACTTTCTTTCTCAATTGTTCCGGAATTTCTTTGGGTCTCAGCATGATGTGTAGCTTTTAAGGATCTTCTGGTGGACCTTACTGTGTCAAGCATCTCCTATTTAAGTGATGCCTTGATTGTGAACAGGTGTGGCAATAATCAGGCCTGGGTGTGGCTAGAGAAATTGAACTCCGGTGTGTACAACCACAGTTATAGTATGTTTTAACAAGGGGGGCAATCACTTTTTCACACAGGGCCATGATGGTTTGGATTTTTTTTCACCTTTAATAATAAACACCTTCATTTACAAATTACATTTTGTGTTTACTTGTGTTGTCCTTGACTATTGTTCAAATTGGTTTGATGTTCCGAAACACTTAAGTGTGACAAACATGCAAAGGAACAGGAAATGAGGAAGGGGGCAAACACTTTTTCACACCACTGTATGTCAGAGCGTTGGGCGTGATGTGCTAGGATGATGTTGTGCCCCTATGGATGGATGGCGCCCCTAGCATTCGCCTATGCTGTCTATACCTAGGGCCGGCCCTAACAAGGCAGCTGCTCAACAAACAGCTTGGACAACAGAAAGACCAAGGAGGATGTACAGCGTGTGGAGCTGGCATATTTCCAGATCTTACAAAGTGATTAAAGGTTTTATTTGAATCAAAAACAGAGTTGATGAATGTTAAAATAGTGGAAAGACCATGATGACATGGGTAATGTTAAATGACTGCGGCTCAGGAGGTAGAGTGGGTCGCCCTATAACCACAAGGTTGACGCATCAATCCCAAGTTCCTACTGTCCGCAAGTTTCCTTGAGCAAGACACCTCATCCCAAGTTGCACGCCAGCACTTTGCATGGCAGCACTGCGACTATCAGTGTATGAATATGTGTGTGAATGGGTGAATGACAAGGTAGGAAAACGCTTTATAAATGTATCATTCACCTTTTTTAGACCCTGCTAAATGTGCAGCCACACACACTCATCTTGATCTTCCCGTCTTCGTTTGGCATTGTTATTGTTAAAGTAGAGTAGATTAGGAAATCTAGTGACTAGAGACATGACAGGTTTGATCCCACATGGGGGGAATGTATCTACATGTATCTTTGCTTTTGTCTAAAAAAGTATCATAGAACAAAGAACATTAAAGAACTTTGTTCTGTGTTTTTACATTGGGATGCTTAGCTATTCACTGCAATCCAGCAGGTGGAAAGTCACATTTAATTTTTTTAAAGTTTAGACACAAACATTACTCACGTGGCGCGGCTGTGGCTCAGTGGTAGAGTGGTTGCCTGCCAATCGGAAGGTTGGTGGTTCGATCCTCGCCCCTACAGTCATTGTCGAAGTGTCCTTGGGCAAGACACTGAACCCCGAGTTGCCCCCGGTGCTGCGCATCGGAGTGTGAATGTGTGTGAATGTTTATCTGATGAGCATGTGGCACCTTGTACGGCAGCCCCGGCCACATGTGTGTGAATGGTGAATGTTCCCTGTAGATGTAAAAGCGCTTTGAGCAGTTGTTAAGACTGGAAAAGCGCTATATAAATACAGCACATTTACGTCACCCCAGCATTCACTCTTTATGCCTATTAGACTTTCCAGACGTGTTGTTACCGGCAGCAAATTAGCCTGTTTGGTTCTCCAGGGATGCTTCTAATTCCTTTTCTCAGTACTCCCACAAAAAACAAAATTACAACTGTTTTCAAAAAACTCTCTCACAGCAGTACTTGCCTTTAGACGTATATAATTTTAACACATGCTTGGTTTATTCCTTTCACCACATGCTTGTGTATATTGTAAGAGTTTGTGCCTTCTCACTAAATTATTTCCACTACTGCTATGTGTGTATATACAGTATGTATTATTATTTCCACTGATACTTATAATTTTATGAATGTCATGATGTTGCAATTACAAAACTCTATAGAGATGCCTGCTTCACTAATCTCAAATGAATAGTCATCTGCTCTCTCTTCTCTTTTGGGCAAGCAAGTCGAACCTTGACAGGACGTCAATCAGTCTCAAAGTTATGACAACCACATAACGGGTACAGCATTTTCTCCTCAGCCAAAGTGATATTTCCAATGGAAACCATGCTCATGTCCTGTGAAATATAAAAGTTACAGCTTGGAAAATAGCTTTATGGGCAAAGAATTTTCACAGACCCCAAATCAGTGACATCACACATTGGTTTTTGGACTGCCGCTTTGACGCCGTGAGTTTGCATTTTGGTCGTTGCCATCTTGGTATTAGAAACCAGAAGTGTCCAAATGGCAAAAGGGTGGAGATGGGGAAGATAACACGTCTAAGACAGTTTTGTGTATGTTATTCTGTGAATAAACTAGGATTTAGCATAGACCTTTATTCCAGTAAAAGCAATGCTAATGTTTGATTGACCCAAAACCCAATTGTGTTCCTCTTACTACCCTCAAAGGAACATCTTTGTACCTTTTGTGGATAGTCAGTTCATTTAGTTCATTTTAGTGAAAGGAAAAAAAGACAAAAAACTGTCTAAAACAGAATTTATTTAGACATTTATTTTTTACTTAAATGGGCAACAATTTCATCCACCGGATCTCACAAAAATACAATGTAACATTCCCAAAAAATGTCATGTAAAATATAAAAAAAACATTACAAATATTTGTTAAAACTATGTTTCATCTGACAGTGTAAGACCTAAAGTCTATGCTTGAAGGAGGAATAGTAAACGTTGTGTGTGGTGTTTTTGTGTTGCAGGAGGCCGAGGAAAAGATGGCTCCCCCATCATCATCTTCCCAGAGTACTCAGGCTTTAGCGAAGTGGCCGAGGAAGACTTCCTCAATGTTGTTACTTACTTGACCAGCGTACCCAGGTACACACTCTCAAAAACTTAATTTTTATTGAGGTTACCCTCACATAATAAGACTCTTAGTCTTCAATATATTCATTAGCCAATAGAAGGCCTTACTTTGCTCATTGAACACTAATAAAAGGTATTGTGCAAAACCTCCATTTAGGTCCAGACAGTTGTCTGAGAGGTTTTTTATGTACTTTACTCTGAACATAACAGGTAGCTGAGCATGTGATGATTTATATTTCCTATTACAGTTTTTAACAGAAATTAAGCCGTAAAAGATCCGGATATGTTGTACTCCAGTGGCATGGCCAGTTTAATCTGATATGGGAAGCTGGACCCCTATTAACCCTACAATGTTTGTGTGGTACTTAGATTAGGCACAATAATTTAGGAATACTTGACATTTTAACAGAAAACTGAAAGACTTAAAAGCTTATAACATTTCTGGAAATTACCACATAGTGGTGAACTTAAGATGTGCAAGACCTTTTGCTCTTCAGCTGAGCTCTGCATGTTCAGGTTTAAGCAAAGTAAAGCAGTTTTTAGAGAATGTGATTGTCACCGCTTAGACAGACACACACATGCACAAAGTAGAAATCCAGTTAAAAGTCTTCTTACCCCCTATTTCCAGCTTGGATGCTGCAAGTGTTGGCTTCATTATCATTATTGACCGGCGGAAGGACAAATGGAGCTCAGTGAAGGCCTCTCTGTCCAGGATTGCTGTAAGTTCTCCAAATTAGTATTCAAATGAACCCGCGTGCACACACACACACACACACACACACACCATGGCGATTTATCAGTCCATGGTAAACAATGTGTTACAATGCTTCTTATTTACCGGCTTCCCAACCCCAACTCCGCTTTTTTAGACCACTTCTCCAGGCCCATCTCCAACCTTCCATTCCTTTCCAAGGTGCTTGAAAAAGTAATTGCTGCATAGCTTCAGGGCCATCAAAAACAAAATGTGTTTGACGCAAGTTTAGTCTTTTCTGGGTTCTGCCCTGGCAACAGAACAGAAACCGCCCTGGTCAGGGTCTTAAATGACCCGTTGACGACTGCAGATGCTGGCTCCCCATCTCTTCTCATCTTCCTGGACTTGACTGCAGCATTCAAAACTGTGGACCAGAACATCGTCCTCCACTGTCTAAATTTGGTGTTTCTGACTCTGTCCATGAGTGGTTCTTATCCTACCTCACTGGGAGAACTGAGGCTTAGGAGAGGCTAAATCCCAGACACACAGTGTCACCTGTGGTGACCCTCTACATGCTCCCCATTGGCGATGTCATCAGCCGGCATGGAATTTCATTACACTGCTATGCTGATGACACTCAACTCTACCAGGACAAACCCAACCCCCTCTGCTGCCCTGCCATCATCCACTCTGAACACCTGCCATCAACATGTACCCTCCGATCTGCCTCAGCGTATCTCCTAAAACCTCCCAGGACAAAGCTCCATACAATGGGAGATTGGGCATTCTGCTCAGTTGCTCCCAGTCTGTGGAATGCTCTCCCTGACCACTTGAGGACACCACAAACTATGGACGCTCTCCCTGACCCCCTGAGAACAACACAGACTGTGAATGCTGTCCCTGACCACCTGAGGACACCAAAAACTGTTGTTGCTCTCTCTGACCACCTGAGAACATCACAGACTGTGCATGCTCTCCCTGACCACCTGAGGACACCCCAGACAGTGGATGCTTTTAAACATGGCCTTAAAACCCACCTTTTTAGGAGAGCCTTTGATTGAACTCTTGTTCTTTCCCTTATTGTTTTTGTTTTATTTTATTAGGGTTCAAACTGCAAAGCGGCAGAACCCTTCTATGTTTGTCCGTTTGTTATTGTTATTACTTATGCTCTCCATGTGTTTTTTTAGCACTTACCTGTTTTATGATGTAGCACTTTGGGGTTTGTGTAAATACAAAGTGCATTATTAACAGGGTTCAAACCGCAAAGCGATAGAAACCCGTCTATTTTTGTCTGTTGTTATTATTGTTATTATTATTATTATTATTTGTTATCTGTCACGTCGGCTCAAATTCTTGTGAGCTGGAATTAGTGTGCATGTGCTTCAATAACCAATCGGCCACATGGTGGTGCTGTAGTTAAGGTTTCAAAGTGCAAACTTTGAAAGGCCACGTCCCACACAACGTAACTCTGATTGACTTGAAAATTCGCACACAGGTGCAGATTAATTTGCTCTACAAAAAGGCTCAAGGATCATTAAGGTCCTCTTGGAAAAATGTAGAAAAACAAATTTTTGAGATCTCCTACATTGTAGCTCCGATTGCCGCTACATGTTTAGTGAATCATCAAAGAATAAAGCTTATCACAAGTTGGATAAAGCATGTCCATATGTCAATTACTTTTCAAGTTATTGACAAATGAACTTTGAAAGGGACATAGCTCTGGACAAAAATGAACACAAATCAGTGACCGTAAGGTCATCATAGGGTACTCATAGGGTATGTTCAGATTAGTGTCCCAGATATACCCAGACAGTTTTATATACATTCACCACTAGTACCCTAACCCACAAAACATACAGGGTACGTTCAGATAAGGGCTCCTGACGTACACAGACAGTTTTATACATACTGTATGTCACTAGAGGGTGCTACAAGCGCAAGATAGGCGAGAGGCACTACACACATTTTACCATAAATCACATTCATGGTCCAGTCATCACAAATATCTCAGGATATGTCCTCATAAGTACCTCAACAATGCCCTGAAAGATCCATTCAAACTGAACACCAGGGAGCGCTATAAATGCAAACAAACAGGGGCCTGTTGCACAAAACTAGGATAAGGGATTAAGCCGGGATATTCAAGTTATCCTGGATGAATTTAGCTTGGACTCGGTTGCACGAAACCAGATTGAATTAAGCCCAGCCAAGTAAGCATGGAGATTTATTCTTTGCGGCTAGCCTGGTCCAAAGCAGGCTAACTGCCAGGCTAAGATTGATCCTGGAGTCTCATGTGTCAAATCACCTGCGGCTCTGATCCGAAATAAACGTGTTTAACAGTTATTCCGTCGTCTTCTGCATGTGTTCTGCTTTATTTTTATTAACATGCATTAGCCTACTTGCCGCAATGGTTGTCGCGAGTTGGATTTAAACCCTACTACCGTTTAGATGGTTAGAAATAGTTGCACTGGCACCCTGATGCGGATTGGGACTTTTCCCGGTGGGACGGTAGTGTGTAGAGGCTGCCTGGCGTGCGGCCGCTGTCCTGTGGCCGCTGCCCAGTGGCCGGTGCCCGGTGTCTGCCGGCAGACCTGTGCATTGCGTCAGTGTCCACACTCTCTGTAAAAGTAGAGATGAGCAGCGCAGCGTCCGTGGTCTCAGCTTCAGGTTTATTAATGTAGCGATTTTCCCAGATGATATTAATGGCAGACTGGTCAGAGACCAATACATTCATGATTTAATTTTCTTGTTGCTTGTCCTTCTCTTATAAAGGGTAGTTTGTGTTACTCCTTATGGCCTAATGTTTTTTTTTTTATTATAGCTTACATGGTTTCATTACCTTCTCAATTAGTCTCACATCACCGGAGTAATAACTTGGCCTATATACAGTACGTATATAGTTTACATTCATCACACCGGGAACACCACAATGCTTCTTAATCTTTTTATTTTGGTGCTGTCACTTGTGAGAAGAATAAAAAAAACATGAATATTGTCTTTCACACAGTATATGCTCACAGCGTGTATGGAAGTCACTTATTTTTTTTCTAGTTGTTGTCCCTTTCTGATTGTTCTGTATGAACATTAATTGTACAAAGAATTAGGAATATCTTATAGAGATTATTGCATGGTTGTAAAACATGTTCTCACGTTGTGAAGGGTTTGAAATTACGATTCTGTTTGAAATCTGCGCTTTTCCACTTATCCTGGATATCTTTATTCTACTTTCGTGCAACAGGCCCCAGGTGATATATCTGATATATATAATCAGGCTATAAATGACTGAATGTTTGTCTAATCAACACAAAACTTCCAGGAAATGTCTACATAATGACCTCACACATACACTGTCTCATTTAAATTGACCACCAAGGGGCCCTTTGATTGCACAATAACTGGACAAAGAATGATACAAATAAAGGTTTGAGCTTGGAATCGCAGTGTGTGGAATTATTAGCTGTGGTGTTTTGTGTTGGTCATCTGCTTTTCTCAAATCACCGTGAGCTGGACTGAGCTACATATCCGCACTGAATTGAAAATTGTTTTTGACGAATCAGTTGTAGGCATTTTAAACAAAGTGCACTGGTTTCCCAATCATTGCGAAGCTTGCAGGATATGTTTTATAACGATGATATGTGAAATTACTTTGAAGTTGCTATTGAGAAAAAAAGGTTTGAACAGTTTGAATATTTTAAGTTATTATTATTTTATTATTGAGAGATTTTCTTCATCGCTTTGTTTTTGTCTACCATTGTGTTACCATTTTGCATACAATTTTACGATTTTTCCAAGTCCCACGTTTCCCAAGTCTGTCAAGTCCTCCAATGCCTCTTGGAGAATGAATTGTATGTAAAAGCATAGAAGTGCAAGCTTCAGACAATCAGTCCCTTTCCTGGGTTTTGGTATTTTTTGTTATAGCAGGGACAGGTTTCAGCTGATCCTGAAAAGATAAGAGTGGTTGCTGAGGGGCCAACACACACGTCACGGAAACAGCTGCAACATTTGCTGGGCTTTGCCAGTTTTTATCGCCACTTCATCAAGGATTTCAGCTGTGTGGTAACCCCCTTGACTAGACTCTCCTCCCCCAAAGTTCTGTTTCTGTGGTGGCCAAAGCTGAGTTTGCTGTGAGTACTCTTAAGAGACATTTTTTTACCTCACCTATATTGATTCATCCCAACACCAGTTTGCAGTTCATTGTGGAGGTGGATGGGAGTGGAGGCATTGGCTGGATGGAGCAGAGAAGCTCTTTGTGGTCTGGACAGACATCAAGAACTTGGCCTACATCCAATCAACAAAGAGACTAAACTTGCATCAAGCCAGAGGCTTTTTCAGCAGGTTCAGTTTTGTTTTAACGTACCATCCTGGCACACGTAATATCAAGCCTGATGCTCTCTCGCTTGCCAGTTTACAGACTCAGATGAGACCAGTTACCTTGAGCCTGTCCTGCCTACCTCCTGCTTGGTGGCTGCAATCCATCTGGTGATTGAGTCTCTCATCAGGACGGCACAAGAAACAGAACCTCAACCGGCCGATGGAACCCCAACCTACTCTATGTTCCCTCTGCTGTACGGACTCAAGTACTTCACTGAATCCAAACGTCCCATTACTCCTGTCCCCAGGGGATGAACCGTATGTTGTCATTGCTCAAAAGACACCTTTGTTGAATTAGCGCAATTACCATCTGCCAGTGAGACAACCCACCTCTTTGTCCAACATGTATTCCGTCCCCATAGAATGTTTTAGACGTTCTGCTCTCCTCCAGGAATATACCTCTGCGCACAGAGTCCCGTAAACTGTCCCCCCATTATTTGGGTTCCTTTGAGGTCGGGGCAACCCATCTGCTGGACGGTTGAAGTTGCCCCAGTCTATGAGAGTCCATCCCGCCTTCCACGTGTCTCAACTGAAGCCTGTTTTCCTATAGTCCCTTTTGTCGATGATAATCCTGCTTGCACTGTTCGGGGGTCATCAATATCTGGTGGACTGAGAGGGTTATAGGCCAGAGAAGAGGACCTGGATCCCCTGGAGATTTATTCTGGACCCCCAGCTGGTGAGGAATTTCCACAACACCCGTTAAGGTTGGGGTGATGTTATGGGTCTGCTTTGGTTTCCCCAGCCTGCCTGTTATCCTCTTCCCTTTTCCCATGTGTTTCTGTCTGTGTGTGTTTTGTCTCCACCTGCTGTGGCAAGAGGCAGTATCCACACGTTTTTATCCAAAGTAAGTGATATAGAATGAAAAATGCCTTATGGAAACAGTAAAATTAAATTTAAATACAATAAAATTTTCTCTTGATGGATATACGGCTTATGCGATAAACGCTGATGGAAACGTTATTTCCCAAATAAATGATGAATTGTTATTAAGTTTTGGGTCATTTTATGGTTGCAATCTGCCACAAAACAAAGAGGAAGACGTTTTAGTTCATTTCCGCACAGTATTTCCTCTCTGTGTGCATACATGGCAGGTGTCAACAAGGACAGATTTAGGTGGACAGACGAGGAGATTTCTAAATGTAATTTATTAGGGGCGGCTGTGGCTCAGTGGTAGAGTGGTTGCCTGCCAATCGGAAGATTGAAGGTTCGATCCCCGCCCCTGCGGTCATTGTCGAAGTGTCCTTGGGCAAGGCACTGAACCCCGACTTGCCCCCGGTGCTGCGCATCGGAGTGTGAATGTGTGTGAATGTTTATCTGATGAGCAGGTGGCACCTTGTACAGCAGCCCTGGCCACAGTGTTTGAATGTGTGTGAATGGTGAATGTTTCCTGTAGATGTAAAAGCGCTTTGAGCAGTTGTTAAGACTGGGAAAGCGCTATATAAATACAGCACATTTACATTTACATTAGGAACTCACGGATGAAATGTTAGGACAAGCCGTGGGACGTCCTCCGGAGTAAATGGAAGGCGCTCAAACAGCAAGATATATCTCAAAAAACAGTTGTCTCGCAGCAGAGCTGGAGGGACAATAAAGACAAGTTGGATCTGCATCATCATAGCGTTGTGTTGATAGGGTCGTTGTTTTCTTATTATAGCTTGACATGTCGCTATCAAGTGGCACATGAGCACTACAACTTGTGAAATATTGATCATTTGTTGGTAGACGGTGCAACCCATTTTGTCTAGAACAACTTTTTTTGCAAAAGTTTGCTTGAATGTTGTGCGATTCAGTGCAAAAATTAATGGAAACACCTTAAAATGTCTAAAATCAATTTGATATGTCAATTTGATCTTTCGGCTTTAAAGCCGTTGGATGGAAACACACTTTCACCAGCTTTATTGACTTGAGTTTTTTTACCGAACTTCAGATAATTGGATTGACAAGTGGATGGAAACTTGGAAACGAAAAGCTAGTGTCAAAAGGATCTAGGTCAAGGGTCATGGCTGCCCTCTCATGCTCTGTTCCAGCTCAGCTGTAACACTCATCAACCCAGCAGTTTATCTACCCAAGCTGTTCACCCCTTCAGCGCCAGATCGTACAACCATACATGTGGTACACGTCTGGCTCTGTGTACCTGCTAGTGATTCTGCTCCTAGTACTCCTGTTATTTGCTCTGTTCAGATTCCATTCTGAACCTACTGCCTACCTACTGCTATCCTGCTGTGACCTGCTTGGCTGCACTGCTGTTGTTTCCTGCTAGCCTGCTGTTAGCTCACCTCTCTGCATCTCATCACTTTCTCAGCTGGGCCCCTTGGGAAGTCTAAACTGGACTGTTACTGACTACCTACTTTGAGTCTCAGTTCTGTCCTGGCTTCACCCCTGTCTGCCCCTCCCTCCAACTTCGGTCCCAACCTTAAATAACTTGCCACTTCCCACATTTCAAGACTTCTCTGAGTGGGTGTCTCTGTGTTGTGGGCCAAAGCCTAACAGCCTGTATTTCTCAACATTGAGGACACCATTAATCCTGACCAAATCTCCAACTCTAATTTGCAGAAATGCAGCCCCAAACTCGCAAGGAACCTCATGCTTCACTGATGCCTGCCTGCTACAACCAAATATAATTCAAATTTTAACTCCCCGGTCCAGAGCACCTGCTGCCATTTTATGTTTTCATGCATAGTAGAGTTGCTTGGCCTTGTTTCCATGTCGGAGGTATGGCGTTTTGGCTGTAACTGTTCCATGAAGACCATTTCCAGCCAGACTTCTCTGGACATTAGATGGGTGTACCTGTGTCCCACTGATTTCACACATCTTCCAATTTCGAAGTAATCTGACACTGCTCTTACTTGTGCTGCTTTGTGTTATCCATGGCCTTTGCCATTATTGCATCTTTCTGTGTTTTTGCTATGTCTTAGGCCCCATAACAACAACAACAGTAACAAGCATGCAGTCATCATATCAGGTATCACAACAATGTCATGATGTCAGGATGACGCAGTTTTAAAATGAGCCGTTGTGGTGATATATTTACATTGCGGTTTATAATAATAGTAATAATGGCGTGTGTGTGTGTGTGTGTGTGTGTGTGTGTGTGTGTGTGTGTGTGTATATACACACACACATACACACACACACACACACACACACACACACAAACACACACACACACACGCCATGTCATTGTGGTCCCAGCACTTTCTTGCTGTTTGGTGTAGCCTGGTTAAAGAAAATTACTTAATGAATGGGTGAATGAAATGATGGGACAGCTTAAAGATGTATTGTAAATTCACATGTTGTCATCTAGGGAGCGTTTCCAGGAAATCTGCAGCTGGTGTTGGTGCTGAGGCCGTCCAGGTTCTTCCAGAGGGCTATAGCAGACATTGGGATCAAGCTACACAAGGATGACTTTAAAATGAAGGTACCGGTAAGCATGCTTCAGTACCAATCAAATTCACTCTATCAACTGCAATCTTTAGAAAACAATTGTTTGTTTTATGCTGGCAAGGTGGTCAATTAGAGACATGAGGTTTTTAACTGAATTAATTTAAATTTCCAAGTGGCTTGTATGGTGCATATTTTTCCATGTAGCTCCATGTAGCTCTTAGTCTCGGCCCCTATTGCTAGCAAATGGGTCCATCCCGGTTCAGTCAGCCAGAGACTGTAACAAAGGCGTTGCTGAAAAACTAATTGTATTCATTAACATGATTTCTCGGAAATGTTTAGTTCAGAAACATCAAAAAAAAAAATGTGCAAAAACAGAGCGGACCAGGCACAAGCTTTTACTTTTGAAAAGTTGAGCTTGTGGACTGCACCAGCCGGAAGGGCATGAGATGGGAGGTCTCCAAGCTGCAGCAATATGGTGGAGTGGTAGCATGGAGTGGTAGCATGCACACTTCCAAACTGACGCTCGTCTGAGAAATGGAGTTTTGGATAATGTTCAGCTTTGGCAGCTTTACCTATGCTAAAATATACAATGACTGAGAAGCCTAGGGACTAGTACATAGCAACCAGTTCAAGTGTTGAATTTATTACCCAGTGTGTTTTGTTGTTTTATTTTATATTGTGAACACTAGTTTACTAGAGGAGTAACTTAGTATTTGAAGTAATTCAGAAAGTGTGAATTTAGTTTCCATACATATTGTATTTCTATAGCAATGTTAGTGGTAAATCTACTGAACCCATAACAGTGGAGTGTGACGTGTAAGATGAGAAAGTACAGGTTAAGTCATGCATGTCATAGTTGCAGTGGTTATCTCTCCTGTTTTGACAAGTTCAAACCAGAAAGGAAGACGTTGGGGAGGGTCATGCCTTTTTTTCACAATCATTTTCAAAGGTCATACAAAAATTGAATACTGACAAAGGGAGGGTCAAGTCATACCCTCAACAAGAAGTCCGCCCTTTTGAATTGAAAGTCTGAAATTAGTGTAATGTTGGGCATTTCCACATGTCATACTTTAACAAACTCCCCCCAAGAGATTTCATCCAATCGACTTCCAATTTGGTATGTGCCATCTTAAGATTTTAGAGAGGAAAAGTCATGACATGGCCCTGACGGGACGGCCATTTTGTGTGTTTTTCCATCAAAACAGGAAGTGGGTGTAACTTAAGTGTACAGGTAAAACTTTATAATAACCATCATTAATAGATGGTAAATTGATAGTTCATTAATCTTTAGTTAATTGTCATTTAACTGTTAGCCAACTGTAATTTTACTGTTAAAAAGCAATAAAATTATAATTAATAAAATCTTAGTAGTGCTGTTGATTAACAATTTAGTGTTACACACATTATATCCCTCATACTATATTAGGTATCAGGTAATGATTTAAAAAAATTGTAAACCTTTAAGAAACCATTGTTAAAGCATCTATGAGCATTACATCGATAAATTGAGCAGATATTCCTAATACTTTGTTAAGGGTTACTAGTTGGTTTGTAAACTTTCTATAAACAATGTCTGGATCGTTATTATAAAGTTGCAACAGATGACTATAATGTCTTATTAAAAAATTAATAAATACTTTGTAAACCATCTATAAACATTATCTGGATGCTTATGTAAAGTATGCAAAAATATTAAAAAATACCATTTTTAGAATGACTAAATCTTTCGAACACATTTGTAATGCATAAGAAAAACTGCAGGATTTTTATCTCAAACTGGATTGGATTAGCATAAATTGAGACTTGTAGCTACCCAATGAACCCATTTTCATATTTGGTATCAATGGATGCCTTGTGTCATCATCAAATGTTACCAATTTCTCTACTTCAGCTCCAATACAGCCTCATAACAACAGTAGAAGTGTCAGAGATTGCTACAGTCTGGCTGGTCTCTAAGGGTTAACACTGGTCTGACACTCTGAGCCAATTAGCTGGCCAGTCCACCTGGAATTCTCTGGCTGCTCTCACTGGCGAATCCAGGCCTGAACTTTAGGTTGCTTCCTCTTGAGCAACAAACAACAGACATTATAGAACTATTTTCACAGGCATAGAACCTTAATGACACTGACAATACCTTTCTCTTAATTTAGACTATTTTGCTATTTACCTCATTATGGCTACCATAGTCTCACTTTTATATGCCGTACGTCATGAACAAGCACTTGACGTAATGTATTGAATGTGTTTGCAGATTGTGATGCTGAACTCTCTGTTGGACCTGCATGGCTACGTAGATAAAAGCCAGTTAACCCCGGAGCTAGGAGGAAGCCTGGAGTACTGTCACAGTCAGTGGATACACCACCGAACTGTGAGTCATACAGTACTAAATACTGTATACCATAATTTTAATACTAGTGACTGGAAAATTTTCAAAAGGAAGTTTCATTCTAGGATGATGCAGAGTTACTAGTGGATCTTTTTTTCTAGGCTGTAGAGAACTTTGCCATGACAGTGAAAACCACAGCACAGATGTTACAGAAGTTTGGGACAGACCTGGCAGAGACAGAGCTGCCCAATGACGGCCAGTGCACCAAAGAACTGCTCACAGCCCACACTGACAAACACAACAACCTCAAGGTGATTTAGTATATTTAATACACCTGCTACTACATGCTTACACAGGCATTATATGCATGCTTGAAATCTAGGGCTGTCAATCAATTAAAATATTTTAATTAATCGCAATTAATAGCACAGTTGTAATTTTATTTCCAATCAATCACACATTTTTAATCTGTTTAAACTGTACCTTAAAGGGAAACTACCGTTTTGTAACCTGGACCCTTCCTATGTTTTTGTGTCTAAGAGACTGATGGGAACAACAATGTTTGATATTGGTCCAGAATTAGGCAAGTTTGCTGCAGTCGGCAGCAGTGAAACAAGCTAGAATGTCAGTTAATAGGGCAATTGTCCAGCTTGTTGAAGTACTTTCCATAATGTTGTCAGACACTTAAAGTATTAATCAGATCCTGTCAGTGGTAAACCAGAACTCATGTGAAGGTAAATACAAGCTAGAGAAGTGCCCTATTAATTTACGTTGTAGCTTGTTTTGCTGCTGCCGATTGCAGCCATCTTACTTTATACCGGACCAATTTCAAAGATTGTTGTTCCCATTAGTCACTTGGACACAAGAACATAGGAAAATAGGATTAGATGTTCCAGTAACATGTGTGAATAGGACCTTGAACACACACATTTGTCTGCTGTTTTAAAAGTGATATTTATGTTGTTTCCAATGCTTCTATGTCTTTAAACCAGGATGAACTGAAGCTAGCTTTGAAGCAGGGCACCACCTTGTTAGATTGTATCAAGGAGCAGGCAGCCAAGTCAGAGAACCACAAACTCAACCCAGATGAAATGGAGAACCAAACAACTGTAGAAAAGTAACAAAGCTTTTCTTCTATATTATATAATGAATCTCAGTCTATATTATGGCAATTTTGTCTCATAGTGACTCAATATGTTTGTAATGAAATTTATGTTGTGTGTTTCAGGCTCATAGCCCAGCTGGATGAGACAGAGAACGCCTTTGAACAATTCTGGTGTAGACACCATCTGAAACTTGAGCAGTGTCTGCAGCTACGCCACTATGAACAAGACTTCAGAGAGGTATATCTGTAGCTCTTTCTGTCTGTCTCTCTGTCTGCCTAGCCTGTAACCATTGGATCTAGTCTGTGTCTCTTCTTCATACAGCTTCAAAAACTACTTGCAATGACTCTGTTTACTGTCCTACCAGACACCTCATGTTCAAAAATTTTCTTTAAGTTTGCATTATGTCTAACATTGATCATATGCTACGATCATTTGTAGCTGAATCTTGCTAAGAGATTAGAAATAATATTCCAGTCTGTCCGCTCTTTTGTTCTCCAGGTGAAAGTGTCTCTAGACAGTTTGATGGACAGTCTAACCAGCCTATCAGATACAGGGGATTGTGTGGCCAGACTTGAACACCTGCTAAAGGACCTGAAGAAATTGGAGGAGAAAGCTCTGGTCAGTCAACACACACATACACACACACACACACACACACACACACACACACAATTTTATAATTCACCCTTTATAATGTGTTTATAAGTGGTAACTAGTGACTAGTGATAAGTTAAAGCAACATTACGGAACTTTTCCCGCTTCGGTCCTTCTACAGGTTGGTAAGGTATTTGTCTCATTATGTCTCATTGGAACTAGAGGGTGACAAATTTTAAAGTTCCGCAGTACGGGAGTCAATCTTACTGTTGGTAACGTGATAGGGACGGATAGAGCATTGAAATCAACAAATGTAAATGTAAATGTGCTGTATTTATATAGCGCTTTTCCAGTCTTAACTGGAACAACCTCAACAGGCGCAGGAAGGAGTTTGATTTGCGAGGCATTTTGTTTAAGAAAAAACAAATATTTGTGTGGTTAACTCAGCTGCAAAATGCAGTAAAATCTTTGGTTTGTCTGAATTCCTGTCAGGTCTACCCAGCAAAACTGAAACTCATGCGTTGTTGCTACGCCACCAGGGGAAACTAAGTGGTGTGATATCCGACTGTTTAAAGCATGTAGCTTAATACTACACTCACCAGCCACTTTATTAGGTACACCTGTCCAACTGCTTGTTAACACTTAATTTCTAAGCAGCCAATCACATGGCGGCAACTCA
>NC_048415.1:29503454-29541205 GCF_013103735.1 Etheostoma cragini
TTGAGGCAGTTCTGAAGGCAAAAGGGGGTCCAACCCGTTACTAGCATGTGGTACCTAATAAAGTGGCCGGTGAGTGTAGTTAGGTAGTAGTCGGATGAGTCAAGTCCATTCATGACGTGGATGTAACATGACATAAAAGGAAAAGGGTGGGGGGCAAACACTGACAATGCAGGATACTATTTTAAAAATCAGCGACAGAAGAGACCACGGATAGAAGGTAAGACACTAATCTAGTCTCTCTCCAGACACAAATACGTTGTAATAATAGAAAATAAAAAATAAAAAGCTACAGGGGGGCAACAGAGTCTGATAACTTGCGTAGACAACGTAGGGAACGAAACAGGAGCGGGACAGGATTAAGTCTTTCTCTCGGGATCTTGCAGGAAAGAATTATTTTGGGGGCAGTCACATGTTCGGGACCTGCCGGGACTCGCGGCAGTTACAGCTTTATTAACTCACATTGTAGCTTGTTTACTGCTGCCGACTGCAGTGAACTTGTTTAATTCTGGACCTGTGTCAAACATTGTTTTTCCCATCAGTCACCTTGAGACGAAAAAATAGAAAAAAAGGTCCAGGTTAAAAAACGGTAGTTTCCCTTTGAGCTACATTTTAAACAGATAAAAAATGTGTGATTGATTGGAAGTTGGCTTGTTACCATTCTCTGACTTGCAGAACACATTCGCTCTACCACAAAAACGCATCACCTGAAAATAATTTACAGCTCTGTATGCACTTTCTGCCCAATTAAAGCACAAGGCACATATCTACACATGTTTTGGGTGTGCGCTCCCGTTGTTCAGTTCTGGAACAGTATTGCATTTGAAATCTCTGAGTTGTTTAATGTTGCCTGCTATTGTTAAGGTCTTTATTCTGAATGACCTGTCAGCCTTTCAGCTCTCTGGGAGTCAGAAACGTGCTGTGTTTGCAGTACTTACAGTTGCAAAGAGGATGATTGCAACCCATGTGAAAACACAACATGACCTATTTGAATGTGGACCCTTTCCTACCTGGACGTGGTCTATTTAGAACTGTCCACGGGCGGATAAATGGTGTTTTGTCCCTTGTCTTTTGCCTGTATGGGTGTATGTCTGTTTCTGTGTGTGTTGTTTTGTCTCCCTCCCTCCCCTCTTTTCTCTGTTTAATTATTATTTGTATTTGTAAAAATGTTATTAAATATATATTTTTTATTGGCCCTGGGGTGCGTTCTCGTCTCAATCTATTGTTAGTAATTGTTTGTCACTGTTATTTTCTTAAATATGTAAAAACAAGGATGCAAATTAGCACATTAGTTAAATGCAATATGTAATATATTTATTGTATTAAAATTAAAAAAATACCACAATATGGGTGCCTGGTAGAGCGCACACCCATATAAAGAGGCTTATTCCTTGACGTAATGGCCACTGGTTCAGCTCAGACCTGCGGCCCTTTGCTGCATGTCATTCCCCCTCTTTCTCCCATTTCAAGTCTAAGCTGTCCTGTTGGAAATAAATGCCTAAAAGAAATCTTACAAACCAATTACAAATTATATCTTCAGATATTAAGGAAAATGCTATGCTGAAATAATATCTTTTCTGACAATAATGCTAAAGCCAGTATTTTCTCCTTTGAAATTTCCGTTTTCTGACGGAATAGCGAGGCCAGGTTGCCAGATTAACCCATAAAAGTTTAAACCCAGTGCGCTACAGCGGTAGTACAGCCATGGAAGCAGCAAACAAACAAACTGGGTCGGCAGAGATAGATTCAAGCAAACCTAAAATTACATTGGCATGTTTCTAACACTTGCATGACCAAAGACGCACAAAACCCAGGTAAATATTGGAGATGTATTTGAAAGATGGAAACAGCTTTGAGCCCAGGGGTGGTTAGCATTAAGCTTTGGGCTAATTTATCACAGGATTATGCTATAGACAGGCCTTTAAGTCATTTCAACATTTATGTACTCACATTGAATCATATAAAGTAACCTACTTGAGTTACTTGGTTACTCGCAAAAACAATTGAGACACAGCGAGTGTGTTTCTCATAGCGGCAGAAAGTGTGTGTCAGTCGAGTAGGGAGACGTTGAGGTAGTGGTATTTTTAGCGGTTGCTGTCGTAATTTTAAGCCGAGAAAGTGTGGCTGTTAGTCAGGTACAGAGCGCCATGCTAGCACAGGCTTTTATTGTCAACATAGCTAGCATCTACTGTTAGCTACTCGGCTGTCTTGTGGAGTAATGTTTGGCTATGTGATACTAACATCTAGCCACATTGTTGGAAACTGCGTTCTCAACCTGGCAACCTCCATAAACTTTGAGTCCGGGGAGGAGGGGCCGGGGAGAAAACTCTTTCCAGAATTTTGAATTTAGACTGCAGAAGCTATTTTAAACGCTGTCAGTATCACATATTGCGCCTTTAATGTTATTTTGCATATCAATGTGGCAAAGGTGATAATGTCAGACAATTTCTTTTCCTACATTCACCTGTAGTATCTCCCTTAAAGGTTAATTTCCATGTGTTTGTGTCTATTAGTCTGATTTGAACGAAAATCTTTGAAATTGGTCCAGTATTTAATGAGATCGCAGTGACTGGCCTTCGCCGAACCAAGCTGAAATGTGACCTAATGGGGCAATTGTGCACCCTCGATTTTTTTCCACTCAAAGTGATTGTTTTTGCCATTGACAGGCTCAGATGGTTACGTAAGTGCCTGACGACATTATCAATCTCACAAGGTGTATTCTTGTCCAAAGACAGTGGTGTGAAGTGTCCTATGTGAGTGGGATGAGCTTGCCGTTTTTGAGTACAGAAATTATAGGCTTGTGTTATCTATAAAGATTTGGTTACACTTTACTTGAAGCTATCTACATAAGAGTGACATGACACTGTCATGAATGGATCATAAAACTTTATAAAAGTCAAACATTTATGGACAACGCTTTTTTTAGTAAGTGTCATTCAGTTTTGTCATGTCAAATTATGGTTAGGATCACGGTTCATGTGTTCATGACACTGTCATGTCACTCTTATGTCAAAAACTTCAAGTAAAGTGTTAACAAAGATTTTTAGTACATGTCTTTTCGGCCATGATATATTGCCTAAACCTTAGCTAACTGAGTAAAGTTATTATGCCGGCTGCGCTCTGCAGCCGGCATAATGTTTTCATTTTAGAATCAATAGATAGATTTGTTTGAGAGGGACACTATGTGCAAACAGGAATTTACATATATTCATAAAAAAACACAAGCATCCAGAAAAAATTGCACTTTCTCTTAAGGAGAGCTGATGCTCATGCCACCTATGATGTCTTTATGTGCAGTGCGCACGTGCTTTTAAGGATAGTGATGCCTTTAGTGGTGAAAAGATGTAATGTGAAAATACCATAATGTACACTGAATTTTTTTTCTTCCAGCCCACACTAGAAAAGGCCCAGCTCCATGCATTTCACGGTGACCAGCTGATCCAGAGTAACCACTACGCTGTGGACTCTATTCGACCCAAATGTGTGGAGCTACGGCGGGTCTGTGATGACTTCAGCAACGAATCAAAAAAAAAGAAGGATGTTTTGTCAAAATCGCTGCAGATACGCATTGGCATTGATAAGGTGAGGGTATGATATGATTTAACATATCTACAGATGTCACATCAAGAAACACAAGTTAGATTCCCTGCACTTGGATGTGGATGTTTTTTTAGTTTTTTTTTAAATGTTTTACTTTGGATCAACCGTTGCCAAATTCCTGGTTCTGGATTATTTCCTGGGTCCACTTTGACGTACTTTAGCTTTGTGTAAAAAGAAATCCTGTAAATTGAGGGATTACATATTATAAGAAAGAAAAAAGGCCTTATAGTTAATTATTTATTTGAAATTTAAACAAAATGTTAAATTTATTAAGACAACACTGACTACCTTACCAATTTATCTTATTTCCCTTACGCAGTTGTTTAATGGACTTAATAAATATTCAACTAAATAATAAGTTCACTCAGAGACTTCACCAAGTTAATCACAAACAGCAAATGAAACTCTTCCGCAATTTTTTCTTTGCTACCAGTATATATAGTGAGTATATATGTAGAAAGAGTAACAGCACCAAGGAGAGGGACATAGTTTTTCAAATGGCAATAAATCATGTAAAATCTCTTGCTATTGGAATACATAAGACTTCGATAAATCTTTTTGAAAAACAAAAATGAATTAATAATGAAAGATAAACTCTGTTTTTGAGCCTACAGTCATAATGATGAAGTTACTGTAGTTAAAGAAGTTACTGCAGGACTTTTTTTCATGTTGTGTTCATTTAAGAGATTTTGGTCTATTTTGGTCTTCTTTTACTCTAATGGAAATAAAACTTCCAAAATACACATTTATATGGTATTTGTTTTAGGCCTCATATGTAGATTTATTCTAAATTAATCTGCATGTATATACCTAACAGTTAAGGGGAAGCTGTGTGCTAACAGAAAAATATAATCTTATTGATTAACAAAAAAAAATGCATCTAGAAAAACGGCTCATTCTCTACAGGAAGAAAAAGGGCAGGTGCTCAAGCCCCTTTGGATGACAATGTGTCTTGTGACCCATAATTAAAGTAAATGGGCAAATTTGTACAATGACAAACCAAATGGCAGTTAGACATAACTTAATAAATTCTGAGGGCTTAATCAAGACATCCTCTTAACGTGATGTCCACAAAATGGAAAGGAGTGATGTGATGCAGATGGTGAATACTTATTGTTTTTACTGGTCATTATTCTTCCCCTCTATTGTTTACATTAGATTCATGTTTTTATTTCTCATTTTTAAAATGCTGAATCTTCTGCACGTAACACCAACATGCATGAAGATAGATGGATGGTTTGTCATTAAAGGTCCCAATTACCCCTGTTACATAGGACGCTCACACTGAGCCACCACATGAAGGGATTCTATTACCTACATTACAAACTTGCCCTGTTTGAATTGCTGCTGTGTCCAGGTAACCCAGTGGTGTGAGTCTGGCATCTACCTGCTGGCTTTCCAGGCTGTGGATAAGTGTCAGTCACAGGAAGGGGCAGAATCAGCACTGATTGACATTGAACACTTTCTGGAGTCTGCAGAACAGAACCAACTGACTGAATTGAGGCACCTTCACAACCTGTATGAAATTGTCCTGTCCGAGGATATCAAGGTATGGTGCACAAAAACAAAAGTTTACAAAATGACTGGATATTCTGTTGCAAGTATAATGTTAAGGAGGATTGATAGTGAGCTTTCTTCCTGCAGGCCAATGTCCTGAAGGCACTGAAGCGCCTGGAGGACGTTCAGGAGATGTTTCAGAAGCGACATGTCAGTCTGAAGAGGCTGTCAGCTAAACAGACAAGGCCCGTCCAGCCTGTTGCCCCCCGGCCTGAGTCTTCTCCCAAACGGCCTTTACTGAAGAACCCACCAAGGACGACTGGGAGCCAGCAGTGTGAGTCAAATGTTGTAATAACCAGGTTATTTGTGCAGCAGATTGTGTGTTTAAATTTTCTTGAACTTTCTTTCTGTGACAGGAATGACACCTTAAGCTGTAAACAGCAGTTTTTTTCTTCATAATCTTAACTCATTTTTATAACTACATTTATTTATTGTAACAAAGCTCTGAAAAATAAATTATTGAAATGATGTCGTATACTCTCAATTCCTTCTAGCTTTGGCTCGCAAAGCTTCGGATAATTCTAACAGTGGCAAGCAGCCAGCAGAAGCTGATCCCAACAAGAAGAAGAACATACACAAGGCCAAAGGAGGCATCAAGGTATCCTCCTCGCGGTCCCACTAACAATCTCACTGTTCATTCGTTAAATTAAAGCCCTTTCAACATGAACTTTAATCTCACAAGTAATGTCAATCTCAATGTAAGATCAACTGACTATGAAAGTAAGGGAGGGTATCGTCCCACAATTATTGACAGTAGTGTCAATCTTGACTTGATTCACTTGATTTGAAAACCAGTTCTTGTAAATACTTTTTACTTTGATAGGGATTTGTATATTTAGAAATGTACTGATACTACCACAACTACCACAACTAGTTCACATCAGTTCCTTTTAAATACTACGCTAGAAAAAGAACAATGACAACATTTAACATAAATGTGAAAGGATACATGGCATAGCAGTTATCACTGGTTGAGGGAGGAGGGGCTGGTTGGTCTTAGTTGAAATTGTCTTTGTTAAAGTTATAGCGTATTCATAAGACTTTTCTACTACATAAGTGAAGTCAATTTATTGATACCTGGGATTACCAAAGTATATTGGTAGGGATCATAAAGCTACAGAATTTTCCAACTCTTTTTGACATAAATATAGTCCATCATTCATTTTACACTTATATAGTGCAGACAGCATTTTACAAGAGTACATAATTTTATTCTCATTTCTAAGAAATTCCCAATGTTTCTAAGATTCACTTAATTATCAGTTAAGATGTTAAGAGAAGGCATCCTAAATCATACAATTGGATTATGGATAGTATAGCCATAAAAGGACTTTCTTGGATTTGAAGTGTGTCACAGCTGTACACTGGCAAAAGCATATACAGGTTCATTGGATACTGATGTACAGTGTTTTTTTTTTAAATCAAACTATTCAAATGGAGAAAGTGAATAGTAGATTTATTTTTTGATTGGGACAATGCACATTAATCCACATTTCTGTAAATGCACCAATTTTCAACTGTAGTCCTAATTACCTAGCATGCATGTCTTCATGGTGGGAAGAAACCAGAGCACCCAGAGGAAACCCATGTAAACTCCACACAGAAAGACCCGGAACGGCCTGAATTCAAACCCAGAACCCTCTTGCTGTGAGGCAGAAGTGCTGACCACATTCCACCATGCTACATACTTTATTTCTATTGCAAATTAAGCTAATTTTTTTTTAATCTATCCTTGATGTACTTTAGTTTTTAATGTTCAAGTGTTATTTGTCTCCGTTGGCAACTCAATTCAAATCGACAGTAGCCTACATGCAAATAATTTCTGCAAATGTGTGTCTTGTGGAGTAAACCATGTGGAAGGGCAAAGACCCTTTTATCTATCCATTTCTCCTCAAGAAGCTTTGTAGCTGCTAGTCATCAACTCTCATTCATAGATGAATAATAAAAAAAACCTCCCGATCCGCCATCCAGTCTCTGCTTCCTATAATTAATACTTTGGGATTTATCTGCCCAGGTTTTATTTAGTCTGTCAAAAGTTGTGTAGTACAATCTCCCTGCAAACACTCAGCACTCAGGAAATTAAACACCCAAGCATTTTCTTAGAATATTATAATGTAGACAAGTCTTGTGCTGATAATTGAAGGAATATTGAGCCCTTTGGTTTTTCCTATGCTGATATTAAAGTGATTTTAACTAACTCAATTTAAGAATTAAGATGTTATAAAAAAATATCTGTTTTATAAAAAAAGGTTTTTTATAAAAATAAATGTGCTCCCGACTTTTTATTTAGAGAGGTTTCTTTTGGAGCAAAGTTCTGCCCCCTGAGAGATGTTAATCAGCAAGAGTGACAAGTGATTTTTAGTCTTGAATGTTAATTCAACACGGCAGATATGCTACAGTTATTACATGTACATTTATCACATTAGGAGACAGGAGTATTCGCTAAACATTTGACACGCTGATCAAGAGTGTTGGAGAGTGAGAGGGCCACTACATTATGAGTTAACATAGCTAATAATATGTAAACAACTGTATGATTAGCAAGAAAGTTGCTGAAAGAAGGACAGAGCTATGGTTCAAGATACTGAAGCAAGGCGCTATCAACAAAAACATAAGCATCGTCAACCAGAAATGATGCAACTGCAGTACATTAGCCAAGTAGGAGGCGAAAAAGCCTTTCATTCATTAAAATGGAATCCGCTTCCCTTTTGCATAATATTTTATGTCCAGTTATGTGTTCACATAACCAGCCTGTCAGACTTAATGCAGACACATATGCACAGACTAATGTCCTTCAGACACTACCTAATGGTATTGAAACTTCAGACATGCGACTGGCCAGAACTTGTGGGTCAAAAGGGCACATGACTTTGTGATTTTTTTGTTAAAGTGGGATAAACATTGTGGGGATATATTGTGAAATAGTTGTAGATTGTAAAAAACAGATATGTAAACAGATTATTGATGTGGATGTTTAATTCCAAGAAAAGGAGGAATGTCATTTATTGGATTAGATAGGTCACAGGTAAACCATGAAACAAGTAAAAGAAGAAGCTCCATTTGGTGATTAAATTGAGAATGCACGATCTAATTCAGTATTAAGCACATTAGGCACACAACAACGCCTACAATTCAGATGATTTGGATGTGTACAGAAAATCTGTAGGAGGACAGTTATTAGAAGTTCGAAGAGACAATACAGGACAAAGTGGAGTCTAAACACCTTATAACTGAGAAGCATCACAGAAGAGTAGTGAAACTGTAAAAGTGCTAAATAAATGCAGTCCATTTACATTTGGACTGCAGTAGCAAGTGATCCAACCACCAACGTCATTATGCATATAATTTATGATTTTAGGCTGCAATAGGCATGGCTTTTATTTGAAAACAACATAGCTCTTCAAGATAAGAGGGTGCTTGACCATTTAGAGCTTTGTAGGTCAGAAGAAGGATTTTAAATTCAATTCTGGATTTTACAGGAAGCCAATACAGAAAAAGTAATACAGGAGAAATATGATCTCTTTTCCTAATTCCTGAATCAGCTAGAGAAGTAACAATAGAAATAACAAATGCATGGACTAGTTTTTCAGCATTGTTTTGAGACAGGATGTTCCTACTTTTGGCAATGTTACCAAGGTGAAAAAAGCCTGTTCTTGAGGTTTGTTTTAGAGGCGATAAAGGATATATCTTGATCAAAAATAACTCCTAGATTTCTGAAATCAGTAGTGCTGGAGGCCAGAGAAATACCATCCAGAGTAGGATATATTTGGATAATGAGGTCCGGAAGTGTTTAGGGTCCAGCACAATAATTACAGTTTTTGAAAAGTTTCTGAGTTTAACATAAGAAAGTTTTAGGTCATCCATGATTTTATATCTAATGCATGCTTGAAGTTTAGCTAACTGACTGATTTTGTCTGGCGTGATTTTTTTGGTGTCATCCGCATAACAATTGAAGTTAATGCATATATAAGGAGAACAGAATAAGTCTAAGCATTGAGTCTTGTGAAACGCCATGGCTAACTTTAGCTTAATTGGAGGATTTATTGTTAACAATAACAAATTGAGATTGATTGGATAAATATGACTTAAACCAACTTGTGCGATTCCTTTAATGCCAACTAAATGTCACAGGATGGTATGGTCAATGGTGTCGAATGCAGACTAAGATCTAGTAAAACAAGTATAGAGACAAGTCCTTTGTCTGAAGCAGTTAGAATGTCATTAGTAATTTTCACCAGTGCTCTGATGCTTTCTAAATCCTGGCTGAAAGTCCTCAAATTGACTTTTGCAATGTAGAAAATAACATAACTGATTAGCGACTACCTTCTCAAGGATCTTTGAGAGAAAGAGAAGGTTAGATATACTGTAGGTCTATAGTTTGCTAAGACCTCAGGGTCAACGGAGGGTTTTTTCAGAAGAGGTTTTATCATAGCTCTATAACCTGTTAATAAAGACATCTTAACGTAGTGTTAACCACGGGTAACAATTCTTTAAGTAGTCTCATCAGGATCGGGTCTAAGAAAAAAGTAAATGGCTTAGCTGAAGAGACCTTTAACATTAATTGTTGAAGGTCATGCAGCTGTACATGTCATCACTGATCAGGTGTGGCAGGGGTCTAGAGAAAACCACTGAGTCCGATATCCGAGGACTGAGTCCGAGGACCCAAACACAGAGAGCAGGCAGGTAGGAGAAAGTTTGACTTGAGGATTTATTAGAACGCAGAGTTCATACAAACAAGCAGTCAAAAAAAAACAGGCAAAAAAAACCCACACTTCAAAAGAAGAAGGCAAAAACTTAGTCCAAAATGAAAATCAAAACGAGAAAACAGAAGCTACAGGGGAGATTCAAACAAACAGACACACTTAACACAATGACAGCAACACAACACACAAGACAAAGGAAACACAGAGGTAAAATACACAAGGTAACGAGCAAACAAGGGACAGGTGAATACAGCAGATGAAACACACAGGGCAGGACAATCAGAGAGGTGGCTAAACAAAACCACCCTATCAAATAAAACTGGAAACGTCATACAGACACTCACAGAGAGACACAAGACAGGAACTACAACTAGACAAGACAAGGGAGGCAAGAAACCAGACAATCAAAATAAAACAGCAAACAGATCCTACAGACATTCACGGGAAGACACAAGACAGAAACTACAACTAGACAATACAAGGGAGGCATGACAACAGAAAACAGAACAAACACACAATAAGCAAAACAGAAAACGGCAACATAAATGTACAAACAGGCAGCAGAAATATCCACAACCACAACAAAAACTATAGGTGCTTGAGTATAACGTGTTTAAAAACAATCCAGGCACTTAGTTGCCATATTAAACAATAAAGCAGCGTTGAGTTAGTTTTTGCTGGAGCAAAAAAGTAGCGTCCTTGAGACTGGAGCACCAGAAATAAGACAATACGCTCTTAACATTCAACCGTGAGGTTACACAATAATTAACCCTTACATTTTGCATGCCTTACGGCAACACCTATGACATGTGCCTTGACACTGACCCCTGAGAACATGCAGACCTTTTCTGCACTTAACTGTAACAAAGGAGAAAAAGAGGAATGATATTTGGTTTTGCTGTCAGGTGGAACAGTGAATTTACCTCTCTGGCACCTCTTCCGTAGCCTAACAGAGACCACAACTGAATGTCTTTATTTTCTATAAATACAACCACAACTTTGCCCTACAATGCCTGACAAAGTAGAGACATTACCAGCAGAAAGTTATATAAACTGGGTTTTTGGTCTGTGTTTTAGGTTATATATGCAATTACAGATAATCTTTACACCAGCTTTTGCAGTGAAGCCTACAAAAAGTATAAACTGTAACTACAAAGTAGTTTGTAATCTGTACATTCTGCAGTGGCTTTACTGTTGGTCCAGTTAAATATTTACCAATGTCTAAAGACCACCTGAATGCAAATACCTTGTAAAGACTTACAGTGAGGATAAGTATTTGAACACCCTGCTATTTTGCAAGTTCTCCCACTTAGAAATCATGGAGGGGTCTGAAATTGTCATCGTAGGTGCAAGCCCACTCTGAGAGACATAATCTAAAAAGTAAAAAAAACAGAAATCACAATGTATGATTTTTTAAACTATTTATTTGTATGATACAGCTGAATATAAGTATTTGAACACCTCAGAAAATCAATGTTAATATTTGGTACAGTAGCCTTTGTGTAAAATTACAGAGGTCAAACGTTTCCTGTTGTTTTTCACCAGATTTGCACACACTGCAGAAGGGATTTTGGCCCACTCCTTCACACAGATCTTCTCTAGATCAGTCAGGTTTCTGGGCTGTCGCTGTGAGTTTGAGCTCCCTCCAAAGATTCTCGATTGGGTTTAGGTCTGGAGACTGGCTAGACCACGCAAGAACCTTGATATGCTTCTTACAGAGCACTCCTTGGTTATCCTGTGCTTCGGGTCATTGTCATGTTAGAAGACTCAGCCTCAACCCATCTTCATGCTCTAACTGAGGGAAAAAGGTTGTTCCCCAAAATTATGACCAAAAAGTTTTATTTTGGTCTCATCTGACCACATGACTTTCTCCCATGACTCCTCTGGCTTATCCAAATGGTCATTGGCAAACTTAAGACGGGCCTTGATATGGGCTGGTTTAAGCAGGGGAACCTTCCGTGCCATGCATGATTTCAAACCATGACGTCTTAGTGCATTACCAACAGTAACCTTGGAAACGGTGGTCCTGGCTCTTTTCAGGTCATTGACCAGCTCCTCCTGTGTATTTCTGAGCTGATTTCTCACCTTTCTTAGGATCGTTGAGACCCCACGAGGTGAGATCTCGCATGGAGCCCCGGTCCGAGGGAGATTGACAGTAATGTTTAGTTTCCTCCATTTTCTAATGATTGCTCCAACAGTGGACCTTTTTTCACCAAGCTGCTTGGCAATTTCACCGTAGCCCTTTTCAGTCTTGTGGTGGTGTACAAGTTTCTCTCTAGTGTCTTTGAACAGCTCTTTGGTCTTGGCCATGTTAGTAGTTGAATTCTTACTGATTGTATGGGGTGGACAGGTGTCTTTATGCAGCAAACAACCTCAAACAGGCGCGTCTAAATTAGGATAATAAATGGAGTGGAGGTGGACAGTTTGAAAGCAGACTAACAGGTCTTTGAGGGTCAGAATTCCAGCTAATATACAGGTGTTCAAATACTTATTTGCAGCTGTATTATACAAATAAATAGTAAAAAAATCATTCATTGTGATTTCTGGATTTTTTTTTCTCCAGATTATGTCTCTCACAGTGGACTATTTCAGACCCCTCCATGATTTCTAAGTGGGAGAACTTGCAAAATAGCAGGGTGTTCAAATACTTATTTTCCTCACTGTATTTGCTGATTTTACAAGATGACAGGGATTGCCTGAATGCACCATTTAACAGCTCTACTTGGACAAAGCTTGATTAGTTTTATGATGTTTTGTGGTATTTACAGTAGGTTTGCATTTTAGACATAAAAGTGAAAGCCCCTGTCCTAAAAACAACAACTTATATGTGTGGTGTGTGTGTTTGTGTGTCTCAGATTGAGGTGATGCATGAGAAAAGCCAAGGAGGTTCCACCCATGTTGTTGTGCCCAATGAGACGGAGGAGAGTCTCTCCAACAGACGCAGGTATGGTCAGGACAGACTGCTGTGTTTGCATGCAGTTATTTGCTTTACACTATACACTATTACACTCACTATACTGAAAGGACACATGATTATGTAATTCTCTAAGTCAGTAAACATGATGTAAAGGCCATATTTCACAGCAGCAATTTATTGATTCCCGAGAGCGAAAGTTCTATGCCATCATTTTTTGCATGGCTTGAAGTGTACTGTTTTATAGGGATTTGTATCATTATGAAAGTGCACATTTCAGCTGCTTCAACTGCTTCCTGGTGCTCCAAAACTAAGGGCATTTTTCCATTACATGGTACTTGCTCAACTCACCTTGACTTTACTCGCATTTTTTGGTCATTCATTTCGAAAAAAAGGCCCTGGTACCGGTTTACAGCTATTTTTTTAATATCACCTCCGTTGAGGTTCCAAGCGAGCTGAGGCGATACTTAACGGTGACTACTGATTGGTCAGAGAGAATCGTCACAAATCACTGTGTTGTCATAGCTAGCAGCAGACAGGGTTGTCCTGAACAATCCCATCATTTTTAAATAGTTTAGCAAGCGTTGTCTTTTTTGATGCCTTCAGCTTTATTTGAAAAAACTTAATGTGTCTTCTGGATGAACAGAACTTGTTTTTCTGAGTCAAAAACAACACACCTTTGACGTTGTGTGTGTTGCTCTAGGTCACACAGTTTCCTGTGGCATTGCCTGTCAGCCACGCTCGCCTCACATATGGGTGATACTAAATCTGCATTAGAAAATGGAGGACGGTGCACCGCGGTCGAGTAGAGTAGAGCTGGTACTAGCAGTGGGTACGCGTCATAAGGTTGCCGGCAGCAGAAGCATCATCGCGTTTTACGTAACATTACACTTCTACACTTCTAACAGCTATCTAACAGCTTTGATCTTTATTTTAAGTGAGCAAATACATAGCTAGCAAACAGTGACATATAACATGAAAAACAAAAACATGGCAGACTGTGTGAGGTGGCGTCATTTGTTTGTGTGCTACATTCATCATTCAGCAGTCCTTGCGTCGTCGTAAGATTATTAATGTGAAAGCAGTGCAGTACAAATTATCCATAAATCCTCTGGAGTTACTACACACTGCCTGGTGCGCACATCCATGGCGTGACCATGCAATGTGATCATGTGAAAATAGATGCAGGTGTGGAGCCTTGCCCTCCCCTGAGAGTAAACATGATCCTGGGACAAGCACCCCATGGCCTTGGCACAAATCCCCTGCTGGTAAAAGTGTGTTTCCATCGAACAGCTTTAAAGCAAATAGAAACCTGTGCGTAATGACGTCACATGCTGTTTTGCAATCAAATTGGCATATCACATTGATTTGAGACATTTTAAGTTGTTTCCATTCAAGTTTTTCTAGACAAAATGGGTCACGCCGTCTACCAACACTTAAACAGCATTGCACAAGTTGTAGTGCTTATGTGCCAGCTGAAAGCAACATATCAAGCTATAATAAAAAAACAACGATGCTATCAGAGAATAGCGTGGACACGCACTTCAGACCGCGAGCGGGCGCGCACACCACACGGAGAAAAAAGTGAGAAAAAAGAAAGAGATTAGCTGTCCGGAGGATAACCAGCTGAGATTGTGTGTGTGAGTCCTTGAGAACTGTAAATTGTATAACTGATGTTGTCAGTTCATTTAAGCCTGTTGTTGTATTGGTCTATAGTTCTTGCAAATTTAAAGTAAATTTGCAAGTGATTTAGTTGTTTGGGTTCTTCCCCTTTAGGTAAGTTTGCACCTGGCTGTTGATTCAGTATAATGGCGATTGTTGAACGCCCTTGCTTGTGTTTGTATTTTAGGTCCATTATTTACATGCTACAGTTACAATGCATTATAATAGTGGGTTTACTGTTATTATTTGCTAGCACATACATTATATTCATATGCATTGTGTATGGTAGCCTTTACAATGTTATTTTTTTCTTTACAGAACCACAGGCACACACACAGCCATAGCAGAGCCACGCCCATGTTTGTACTATTGCTTGATTGTAATAAAGCATCAACAGAGTTAAGTTAATAATAATAATAATAATAATAATTAATACTTTATTAATCCCACAATGAGAAATTACAATTTGTATTCTGTTGTTATTACACTCATGTTGAATTACATACACATGATCAGTTTCTAAACATGCACTTATGGAGAAATGTCAGAGTGAGGGGGCTGCCCTTGGAATGGCGCCCCGAACAGTTGGGGGTTCGGTGCCTTGCTTAAGAGCACCTTGGCAGGGCTCAGGAAGTGAACTGGCCCCTTTCCAGCTACCAGTCCACCACCCTACTTTGGCCCAACCCAATTCCCTACGGATTGAGCTACTGCCACCCCCTCAGTCTCATTCCGTGTTTTAACATATACCTGGGGTGAGAACCAGAATCAGCTATGAAAACAGTCCTAATCTAGTCCTCACTAACAAGTATCAAATCATTTCACTGGAGTTACCGTTTTTATTGTTTGCATCATCAATACCAAATTCAGTCTAACTGGATGGGAATATACAGTAATGTATGTTGAACTTGATGCACCACTAAAAGATGACTCAACAGATTCGGCATTCCTTCGTGGCAAATCATTGCAGCTTGATGGCGCTAACGTAAGCACATTGTAGTATGGATGGCAACATGACTGAAAATTGAAAAAAAACGGAAATCCCAGAGATTCGGCAGACAAGCAGCAAGACATTCACAGTCATTATCTGAGAGAGATGTTTGAGATAGTAGGCATCAGGAATGACTCCAGGCAAATGTGCTGGGGAACTTTTTCCTTAATGGCAGTTTAGTAATTCGTATTTATCCTTTAATGTCTTTACAGAAGCCATATTTGAGCACAAACACACATACATGTAGATTCCTTTAAATGTTGAGGGGAAGATTTAAAAAGAGAAACTGGATCTGTGAACTCTCACAGAATCACAACTGAATTCATATTTTGCTACTCAGTCAGAATCTTTTTAACGTGGAGTTCCAGTTTTTGTCACAATAATCATATATGTGAAGTTTTAGGCCTATTGTCCATTTAAAATTTAGCCAATATCATATAAAGACCCTTTTTTCATGTCCACTGAAAATTCTCAGCTTGCACTCTAGTAACGTTTGTGTCATTCGCTAGGCTACTTTTACTTTTATAGTTTTAAGTAAATTTCCAAGCCCATACTTTTACTTAAGTAAAGAAGTAAAATGAGTCCTACTTTTACCAGAGTATTTTTATCTGTACTTCTACTTGGGTACGGGAAGTGAGTACTTTTGCCGTCCCTGCAAATTATAATGCACATTAATAAGCATCTGACTTACTACAAACATTATTTACCAAAACTAAATAGTATAGCCACCAGCATATAACAAATAACAATACTAATACTAAGAATTACATTAATTTCTCTGTAATAATTGACATAAATGTAACATTGTTCAGTAACACAAACTAAGAATAAGCAACATCTATTACAGCACACATATCCATAACTGATCAAACAGTGTACATCTTTAATAGCTAAGCATGTGGCTCCCCACAGGCTAGTCTGTTTACTGGTGATTGCACATTGCTGGCAAATTGCCCTAACACAACCTGAATATCAACATGTTGCGGCACAAGTAATATTAAACAATCTGCACATCTATCAGCAATGCAATAAGAAACAAAGCAACAGTAAAGTAATCAAATTAACAGTGTGTAGTTTTTCTTTTTAGTATCTCACATCACACTTTCAGTCACTATAACCACTACGGTCAGAAACATTGTGCCAAAACATGAGCAATAGCGTCGCTGTCAACAGGCTTACTTGCTAATGTTAACTACCAACTGTTACGTTAAAACCATTCAGCAAACCGATGATTTAACGTCACCACTCATTTACACACACACTGACAGCAAAACAAAATGCTGAGTGAACATTACTAGCTACGTTTTTCATGTTGGTTTTGAGCAGTATAAACTAACCATGAGAACGGTTTTAAAACAGTAGCCAACGTTAATACAGCGTCTCCTGCAGCCGTGAGGCTCTGGGACCGCAGCATTCGCTAGCGTTAGCTTATTGTCTCATTTGAGGTCTGATAAACAGCAAATTCATCACATCACTTAAACAAGTCTGAAAACGGAAAAGAAAAAGAATCTGCTGCTACATCATGGTGCATTGCATTTCTGGCACGGCCCTCTCTGTTTACATTATATTCCACCACAAGCACACAGCGACAAACACAAATCAACAGAGAACTCTGTAATGTAACATTGTCTAATACAGGGCTGCCAACTCTCACACATTGGCCGTGAGACACACGCATTTGACTGTTTTCACACGCTCACACGCCACATTCCCGATTTCTCACGCCGAAATGTAAACCCGGTCAAATTTCTCAAAGATGAGTTTATCTATAGATCTACCTGTTGAGCCACTTGTGATCGACTACTTGTGCTTTCAGGGACTGTGAAGGGGTTCAAGAGCGCTCCCTGTCTGTGGAATTATCAAATTTTCGCAAAATGATTTTGATCATGATTTGAAACATTTTTTTCACAAGCCATCCCGGGTGCATTTCCCTGGCTTCAGGTATGTGCTCTGAGTATCACAGACCCTTCCGTCACTTTGTGTCCACTCTCTCTGTAAAAACAGAGGTGAATTGCGCAACTGCTAAGCGTAACAAATTCAGTTCATTGCAGTGGACTTGCTCTGCTGTGGGCAGTGACGCGTTGCATCTGTGCGTAGATAGATAGATAGATAGATAGATAGATATTTATCCCAAAATATAATTGTAATAAAAAATATAAATGAATAAATAAATAAACTAGGAAAAAATATACATAGCCTACATGCAGTATACATAAAATAATGATAATAATGATAATAATAATAATATGAATAAAATATAAGAATAACACATAAGAACAAATATTTAAATAAATAAAGGATGGGAAAACAAAATGTGCAACTGCTTGAATAATATGCTAAATGTATGCTAAAATGTAAATGAACCAATTGTGCAGGTTGCCATATTGTGGTGTCTAAAAAGTCTCATCTAGCACCCAGTGATGACGTGTTAAAGAGTTTTATTGCCTGTGGTAAGAATGATTTCCCGTAGCGGTCCGTGCGGCACCGAAGCTGTCTGAACCTCTTTGAGAAGCTGCTCCTCTGTTTGACCAATGGGTGGAGAGGGTGGTCAGGGTTATCCATGATAGATAACAGTATGTTCAGTGGCCTTCTCTCCACCAAAGCTTCAAATGTGTCCTGTTTGCAGCCGATCACGGAGCCAGCCTTCCTGATCAGTTTGTTCAGTCTGTTTGTGTCGCTGGCTCCGATGCTGCTGCCCCAGCAGATGGTGGAGGAGAACAGAGCGCTGGCCACAACAGACTGGTAGATCATATCCAATATCCTGCTGGTAACAGACTGCTAGAACATCTCCAACCTCCTGCTGGTAACAGACTGGTAAAACATCTCCAACATCCTGCTGGTAACAGACTGGTAGAACATCTGCAACATTCTGCTGCACACATTGAAGGATCTCAGCTTCCTCTGGAAATAGAGTCTGCTCATCCCATTCTTGTAAACAGCAGTGCTGTTGAACTTCCAGTTCAGCCTGTTGCCGATGTTGACACCCAGGTAGCTGTACTCCTCCAACATGTCCACGTCAGTTCCCAGGATGCAAAGGGGCTGCGGAGCTGTTCCCTTCCTCCTGAAGTCGATCACCATCTCTTTGGTCTTATTCAAGTTCAGCAGCGGGTGATTCGTTACCAGACCTCTCCACAAGTTCATCCACTAGTGCACTGAGCAGCGTACACCACTAAACTTTGGGCCTCTGTGTCTGTGCGATGGTCTGAGTGAGATAGTACCATATCAGCGGAGCAATGAGATAGACAGCAGACTATATTACAACTCTCCAAATCTCGGACAACAGAGATGGGAGGAGTTATCTTTTGAATGTGCACCATATTGTAAACATGAGCAGAAATCTGATGATGCACATCTGAGCTATACTATACTATATGATACTGCAACGTTGGGTCACTATTGTACTTCTCTAACCTCTGTGTATCTCTAAATGTAACTGTAAATAATTTACTCAATGTTTCAGAAAATGAACAAATAGTTTTTATTTCTCAAAAAAGTAAATACAGTAAGTGGGGCTCAGAGGATGAGGGCCAAACATTACTGAGCCTTGGCACAAAGGTTAAAGGATTAGAATTTATGTAAATCAGTGGTTCTTATTCTTTAGAATTTCAGTGGTCTTAGTTGAACCCTCAACATTAATTTAACTTTGGGTCCCTGGTCCCTACACCAGTGACCCCTGGACCTGTTCACCACAGATCCAAATCTTCTCAGCTGTTGCTGACATATGCTACTGTCTCTTCATGTGGCTCATTATGTTTGGCACATTGTCTGGGTCAGTTCTTTTATCATAAGAAGTTAATAATGTAAATGATAAATGCCCTAATACCTGTTGATACTACAAAAATGCAAAGGCTCTTAACCCTACAGTTTTGCACATATCATGTAAGACTTGATTGCTCAATTTTTTTGCACAAAACTCTCCAGAAAGTGCCATTTAATGGTTTATTTTTCAAAGGAAATTCCTGGGGGGCATTCCCCCAGACCCCCTTTGTACACGGCAAAATATGGGTTGGCCTCCCAAAATCTTACTCCAAGGTTTTTGGAAAAGTTTGCAGCTCTGCTAATACATGTAGCAAGTGAAGCTGCTCTTCTGTTTATCCTAACAGTGCTTGGTTAGCACAAAGACTTCATGATAGAAAGCACGGCTGAACCAATTTGTCATAAAGTAACAATAGAGTTAGCTACGATGCTAACGGCATTGATTACTAAGCCAAACAGTGCTGCCACTACTATTTTAGTGATTTATAAGTAACCTGTTTCTTGCAGATTGTCACGTTACTTAGAATACAGATATTAGAAGGTAATTTATGAAGTCGATGCTAACTCTGACAACGGTAATTGGCCTCATCGGGATGGTGATGAGTCGGCCTACAGAAGGGGGGTTGATCAGCTGGCTCTCTGTTACAATCAGAACAACCTTGAGCTTAACACGCTAAATCTATGGAGATGGTCGTGGACGGAGTCCCCCCACTCTTCCCCCCATCACCAAACTCAACAGCCCTTTGTCTCCTGTGATATCCTTCAGGTTTCTGGGATTCACTGTGTCCCAGGACCTAAAGTGGGAGCCCAAGACTAACAAAAGGCCCAGCAGAGGTTGTACTTCCTGCGCCAGCTCAGGAAGCTCAACCTGCCTAAGGAGCTGCTGATCCACTTCTACACAGCCATCATCCAGTCTGTCCTCTGCCCGTCCATCCCTGTCTGATTTGGATCTGCCCCCAAAAGGACAGTAGCAGACTACAACGGACAGTTAGGACTGCAGAAAAGATCATACTGCCAACCTGCTCTCCATTCATCCAGAGTCAGAAAACGGGCAGGAAACATCACTGCAGACCCATCTCGCCCCGGACACAACCAGTTCCAGCTTCTCCCCTCTGTTAGGCGCTACAGCACACTGTACGCCAAAACCAAGAGACTCAGGAACAGTTTCTTTCCACAAGCCATCACTCTGATGAACAGCTGACTTCTGATGATAAGTGTCAGGTTCAATTCCTGTGCAATAGCCCAGCAACATTGTCTCTAACCAGCACCTGTTTACTGGTGCCACCTATAATTAGTTATTTATTCACCATTCTAATTCTCTATTTCAGAGCTGTTCATACTATTCATATTGTAATATAATAACATAAGACTATTTATTCCAGCACCCTTTGCACTATGCTCCATAATTAAAATAACTATCATAATTTACTCCTGCATACTTTCCACTCTTCATTGCACTTTTGCCTCAACCTGTCTATATTGTAGGCGAGGCCCTCTTAATTTGTAGAATTTTGTGCGTCCTTTTGCAATGTTGGAGGTAGAGATTGTGCACCTCAAAAAGTGTGTTTCCTGTTGTAAGTGCAATAGTTATATAACTGGATAACTGGACTGGAAGTGTGTTTTTCAAATGTAATGTATGTTAACGTAACACTTTTTTAAATTTTTATTTTAATTATTCAATTTATTTGATCCGTAGAACATAGTCGCCCCTGCCCCCCTTTCTCTCTCTCTCTCTGTCTCTGTCTCTCTCTGTCTCTGTCTCTCTCTTACTCACTCTCTCACACACACACACACACACACACACACACACACACACACACTCGCACATACCTGGTGTGGAAATAAAAAAATAAAAAAATAACCAAAAACAAAACAAAATCACACTGTTCATAAAAGTTAAAAAAACGTTATTTGGAGTATGAAAACTCTTGTTCATTACATTTACTTCATAATTGCAACATCATTGATCTGAGGCTCAATGCTTATGCTGTAATGGAAATAGTTTTCTTATCAGCAATAAATATAACACTTTCTGATCAACCCATATCAATTGCATGCTTAAAATAACAGGTTTAAAGCCTCGCCCATTTCAAGACAACCCAACCCACTTCCAGGTTAAATCCTGTCCATTTCCGGGTTAGGCCCCGCCCAGTCCGAGTATAGATACAGATACAGATAATCATAGACAAAGAGTAGACGCCGCATTGGTAGGCTGAGCGCAAGAAATCCAGCCGCCATCTTGGACCGGTCATACTCGTTCCTTAGCAGCAGAAGATACAAGAAGCCAGAGCACTGTGCAGCATATTCCTGCTCAGATCGGTGGATTTTTTTGGGACTTTAACTCTGGGTTCTGTAAATCATTTTGTATCTCTGTTTTGAAAATCGCTACATAAGTTAAGTTTTGCGAGTTTTAAAGGGAGATTCAAACAAGTAAATGTGCAGTTTAAATAAAAACTGCCACTTTCATTTCATACTGCTACTTTGAATAAGTACTGGTACACGTGCTTTGTTAGGGGTGAAAGATATATCAACATATACTGTATATAGATATATCAACATACATATATATATATATATCAACATACATATATATATATATATATATATATATATATATATATATATATTATGGCCTTTTCAATAGCAATGTGCTTGAGTAGAGTCAACACAACATAAATGAGGTGGATCTGTCTAAATACTTATGTAGTAAGATCTGAGACAACTGGTCATTTATCAAAAATATCGAAAGTTGCGTTATGCAATATATAGTTTGTTTTGTGGAGCTGTCTGTTAACTTTATTTATCCATTTTATACTGTCCAACCAGTAGAGCCCGTCCTGTTCTGTAGACATGGTCCTTAGTTATTTATTTAAGTTGGACCAGTCCAATATGCCTGTCAGTTGAAATAAACGTTGTAAAAAAGCTTGTTTAATTTGTGAATCTATTTTGTAATTTTACATATGTTTAAAAATATTGGAATTCACATCGATGTTGTAATATCACATTCTGTGAATGTCGTGCAACCCGAGTGTGTGTGTGTGTGTGTGTGTGTTGGGGTGTGCGGCCGCTAAATGTCAAGGTCTGGGACGCGATTGATGCAGAACAACGTGGTAGTACTGTGTGTGTGTGTGTGTGTGTGTGTGTGTGTGTGTGTGTGACAGAGAGAGAGCCAAATATAAAAAGCCTCAAGTAGACTCTAATAATATAATCATATTGTTTCTTGTACTTATCTAACTTTACGGTCACTATCGTTTTTTTCTTCCCTGTCATATTTATAATGTGTGATTTGCAAAATACCTATTATAGCGTACATCACGTATGTGATGTACGCTATACAAACTGGAAATGTCACAGTTTTTCTCCCTTTTTGGGGATTATGTTCCCAGTTTTGATCTCGGACGTCTGGTGAATTTATATCATATCAGAATATCCTATTACTGTTAAGCCCACTATGAATATTAAAATACGTCTAACCATGTGTCCTGTTTCATAGCTACATGAATGACCGTTGTAGCAAAAAAAACCAGCAAAATCAGTTTTGTATTGAGTGAGATTAATTAATTAATCGCGCTGACAGCTCATTTCCCCAGCCAAACACATTACACTGAGTGGAGCGGGTGACCGGTCCAAGATGGCGGCCCCACGTCTCGTCAGCGCCAGTAGGCAGTAGCGGTCGATGCGGCGTCTACTCTTTATTATGTCTATGCAGATAATGCTGTACTCGCTCATCCCTAATTACCACCTTAATGCACTTTATCCTGTCATACAGTCCAGTGTCTTAAAAAAAAAAAAAAAAAAAGACACTGGACTGCTTGATCCAAGTTTCTGAGTAACTCTTGTCTTTGGCAATCATAATTTCTACAAGAAATCAAAACATGTTGCACTGTCTCAGGTTCCCAACATGAACACAAGCCACTCTGGTGTTTTCCTAAGAGAAATAAAGTGCTGTTCAGAAACGTCAGAATCAGCTTTATCAGAATCAGAATCAGCTTTATTGCCAGGTATGAGGACACATACGAGAATTTTTTCTTTGGAGCATCGTTGCTCTCACTGTGCTTACACACAAAACAACCAAAACAAAAATATACACACACTAGTATATACACAAATATATACATACTCTAAACAGAACAATATAGAGCCATGAGTGAACAAAGAGTTCAATACAAATTATTTAAATATGGAGCATAGTGCAAAGATACTGGGATAAATAGTATTATGTTATTATATTACAATATGAACAGTATGAACATTATGGACAGTTCTGAAATAGAAAATGAGAATCATGAATCAATAACAATAAGAGAGATGTGAGAATGGGAATTATGAGTAAATAGTAAATAATAAATAAGTGAGATATGAGAATGATGAATAAACAGTAAATATTAAGTGAGATATGAGAATGAGAATGATGAATAATACTAAATAAGTGGAATAATAAGTGGAACCAGTGAACAGGTGCTGTAGAGACAGTGATTACTGGGTTGTTGACCAGTATTGAACCTGACACTGACAGTAAGAAGTCAGCTGTTCATCGTATGACCAATTCTCATTCTAGAAAAAGTAACCTCTTTCTTATGTCTTACCTCCCCTCTTTTATAGACATCAACTGAGTCAGTTATCTTTCTAGATATAGAGAATAGGTGCCTCCCATCATCACGCGTAGCTATGGTGACCAGCCACGCTGAAGCGTTACTCAATCTGCAATAGAAAACGGACGCAGAATGCGTCGAGGCGAGACGAGTCGAGCTGTTACCAGCAGTAGAAAAACGCCAAAAGATGTTACATATGCATTGACAAGGAGTTGTGTACTCTGCTGGTTGAATGCTGGGCGAAGCCGTGCATTGTTCCTCAGATGGAAAAAGGCACTTTGAGACAAACTGTTTATGAGTGCACTAAGTGAGAGTGAGATTGTGCAGTATGACACCAAGGCTCTTGCCCTGGTTGGAACAAGGATTAGTGGTGCAAGAGCTGATTTGAAGCCAACCACTAGCAGCTCAGTCTTACTGTTATTTGGCTTCAGGTAGTTTTGTGTCATCCACAAGTTTTTGTCATGGCAGGCAGCAGTGATTACGGAGGTAGCAGTGAGTTTTGTAGATAAGTAGAGCTGGGTGTTGTCAGCATTACAGTGAAATTGAACACCATGTTGCCTGAGGAGGTAAATAATGAACAACAGAGGGCGCAACACAGACCCACTGGGGCACCCCTCTTGTCACTGCATTACTCTCAGACTTGCAACTCAGCATTTGTACGTATTGTGTCCTTCACAAAGATGGAAGGTGCACCCCTGTTGAACACGGCCCCTCACTCCGATATTGACTAAACGTTCAAGGAGAAGATGGTGAGAGATTGTTTCAAAGGCTGCACTGATATCAGGGAGAATCAGAATGGCTGCACAGAGGAGGTCATTAGTAATCAAATTTGACTGTATCCCCCAGAGTTAGACAAGTCAATACATACCCTTCTCATCTCTGTGCTGCTGTAACTTTGACGCCCCCAGCATTAGCTTAGCCTAGCAAAGATCCGGCAGGTAAATGGTTCCAATTAGCCTACTGGTCCCAATAAGTGACAAAATAACGCCAACATGTTGTGATTTGTATAGTTATAGGGTGTACAAATAACTAGGTCACATGAGACCACATGAGAATATAGTTCCCAGTTAGGATGTTCTTAGAATATGGCTATGTCTCATGTGACCTTGTTAATTGTACACCCTGTGACTATATAAATCCATCTTCATCCGCTTATCCGGATCTGATCGTGGGGGCAGCAGCTCCAGTAGGGGACCCCAAACTGTGTCAGGTGATCACACGCTGAACCTTGGACTTCATGACAGATGGCAGATGGGTGTCAAACAGTAGTCGTTCAGCAGTAAGAGTTTCACATTCTCGCAATAAAGCAATGCAAGACCACCGACCCTCCCAGATGAGCTGGGTTTACAGAGAAACAAATCCCTGCCTACTTGATTAACGCGGTAGTAATAATTTCTCTTCAGTTTATGGTGCACAATGAAGTCACTAATGAAAGAAGCTTTGTTGGTGAGGGATCTTATGTTGAACAATCCAACTTTCGGTCGGTTTGACTGACTGGCACATCCGATCGGGGCAGACGGGCAAGCACAGTATGGTCAACTTGTTGATCAGGCTTCAAATGACTGTGACAAACAGTCTAAATACAGGGGATTATTTTTCCAGCCTTGTAGCCATGTAGATTTGGTTGCAACGAGATCCTCGGTGGACATACTTTGGGCATCGGAGAATGTCACGTTGGGAAAGAAGCTCCGCAGGATGTGCATAGTTTCTCCATAGTCTGTAAAGTTCACTAATTGAATGTTCCCTCATCCTTACTCACGCAAATGTAGCGTATACATGAAGTTGTTGTGGGTAAGTAGTAGGGATGAGCGAGTACAGCATTATCTGTATCTGTTTACCACGTGAATTATCTTTATCCATATCTGTACTCGGACTGGGCGGGGCCTAGCCCGGAAGTGGACAGATTTAACCCGGAAGTGGCCCGGGTTGCCTTAAAAGGGACGGGGCTTTAACCGGTATGTTATTTCAAGCATGCAATTTATTTGGGTTGATCAGAAATTGTTTTATTTATTGCTGATTAGAAAACTATGTGCGTGTGTCTGTGAGTAAGAGATACAGAGAGAGAGAAACAAAAAACACAGCAAGAAAGTTTCAGATACTCAAAAAACTGGTTAGAGCCAGCATGCGGTTTAAAAAATAAAATAAAACTCTGACGGCAGAGATGCAACCCGAGTCGCATTCTACCAAGCACTATGTCTGAACAAACCCCACGGTTACCAGAAGTCTCCTGGTTACTAAGTACTAGTTCAAACCGAAGTATAAAACAAACCTGAAGCTTGAAGAAAACCTAAATGTTAACGGAAAAGCCCTGCATAACTGAGGGAGAGAGCTGTTCACTTCTCCATGTCCTGAGTGTGTGTGAGTGAGCGAGCAGAGCACAACAACAGAAGGAATCTGTATGTGTAGAGAGGGGCGCTGGGACTAGACTATCACAGAATAGTGTAGGGGAGGGGCGCTGTGACTTGCACTGTGACTAGCCTATCACAGAACGCAGACACAGTCAATGGAGACTTTTACATATTGACTCGCATTACTCGTATAATACTTATACGATATAAAAGTGCTTTATCCATGCTCATCCCTTGTAATTAGTCCTAGTGGGCTGTAGTCTACTGCAGTAAACTTAACTTGAGTCCTCCGGTCACCACGGCATCCGGTCATTAGGCAACATTTCAGACTTCAACCCCATACAGTGGACCTCGAAAGTTTGGGCACCCAAAGTAGAAATTTTTATTACTGTGCATAAGAAGCCAAAAAAAGATGGAAACATCTCCAAAAGGCATCAAATGACAGATCTGAAATTTTTAAAATATGTCCCATAAAGTTAGGTCATATTTTGACCTTGCCCCAACAATCAGCAAAATGGGTTCTTCTAAGCCGTTGTCTAGAAAACTGAAACTGAAAATAGTGGACACTCACAAGGAGGAGAAGGCTATTAGAAGACAGCAAAGCATTTTCAGATGCCACTATCCTCTGTTTGGAATGTTATTAAGAATGGCAGTAATCAGCAACAGTTGAAGTTAATGCAAGATCTGGAAGACCAAGAAAAATATCAGACAGAACAGCTTGCAGAATTGTGAGAAAAGCAAGTCAAAACCCACGTTTGACTGCACGATCCATCCAGAAAGACCTTGCAGACACTGGAGTTGTGGTATACCATTCTTCTATAAAGAGATACTTGGACAAATATTGTCTTCATGGAAGAGTCATCAGAAGAAAACCTCTTCTACGTCCCCACCACAAAAATTGGCGTTTGAAGTTAGCAACTGAACATATAGACAAGCCTGATGCATTGTGGAAACAAATTCTGTGGACCGATGAGGTTAGACATTTTTGGCCGTAATGAGTAAACGTACGTTTGGAGAAGAAAGGGCACACAATTTAATGAGAAGAACCTCTGTCCAACTCTTAAGCATGGGGGTGGATCAATCATGCTTTGGGGTTGTATTGCAGCCAGTGGCACAGGGAACATTTCACGAGTAGAAGGAAAAAGGGATTCAACAAAAGTTCAGCACATTTTGGACGCTAACTTGATGCCATCTGTGAAACAGATGAAGTTAAAGAGAGGATGGCTTCTACAACTGAATAATGATCCTAAACACAACTCAAAAGCCGCTGTGGATTACATCAAGAGGCGTAAACTGAAGGTTTTGCCTTGGCCTTCACAAAGCCCCACTGTAGCTATCTGCTAGAGTTGTTTACCATACAGTGCTGTGGGGTGCAGCTGGGACCCCCCAGACCAATTTACAATTTGATTTAGGTGATTCTTGTGCTTAACTGAAACACACCCAAATCTTATGCTATGGAGAATGATATGATGGATTCAATAATGATGATCAAATAACGCCACCACGGTCTTGTCTATATGAAACTGGCCCAATTTACTCAAGCATAGTATACTCAAGTATAGACACTGTTGTCCTTTTTTACAGACAGCATCGCAATTCTCCTGAAAATTTAATTTAGAGTAAATAATTGTCCCTAGGTGTCAGACACCAAACAAGACGAGGACCACAAAAGCCTCACGTTCGATAGTTCATTAAAGGGTTGGGGGTTATGGGAGTTTCAGAGGTACCGGGAAAAAATTCAAAAATCAGTAATTGAGCGGATCCGGGATCACCAGCAGAGAGTCAAAAAGCGTTTTCCAAAACAGGCAGGTAACCGGTACTGGTAGCAGACGATCTGACAAGTGAGGACTGAAAAACAAGGCGTTATATACAGGACATGATGAGTGGTGAATGCAGTGCAGCTGGTAGGTAACGAGGGTGAGGCAGAGGAGAGCAGAAACAGGTGAAAGTCATCAAACCCCAATCAGCGTGTTACCAGGCAGAGAGATAGCTCATGACACTAGGTATCTATAGATTCTACATGATCCACTAGTTGACCATTTATAATTGTGGCCTCACATCTTGGAGCTTTACCAAAATCAATGTACATATCCTTTGTTATGGATATGTTCAATTGAAGGTGTGACTCCTCACACCATTGGACAAAGTCTTCAATTATTGGCCTGTGGCCTCTGTCATTTTTATGGAGCAGACTCACTATAATGGAGTCATCCGCATATTTAATGATGGTCCTATATACATATTTGCTCTGACAAATGTTTGTATATAGAATGAACTGAAGGAGTGGAATTACATACCCCTGTGATGAACCTGTAGAAGAGCAGAGCTGAACAGACAGAGCTCCTTTCATCCTTATTCTCTGTGTTCTGTTTGTTTAAAAATCCAAAATCCAACCAACGAGATTGGGACAAAAATCAAAATGCTCAACAAGGCGGTTGGCTAAAATACGAGGTTCAATTGTATTAAAAGCGTACCCTGCGTAGCCTGTAGACAAATTGCATGGGATCCAATATATGTTCAGTGATCCTTAAAATCTGTGACTATAAATTTCTCAACCTTTTTCATTAAAATTGAAGTAGCTGCAACGGGATTAAAATCATTGAGATTTTTTTGAACTACTACATTTAGAGACTAGAACCACTACAGAATCCTTCCAGATTTTTGGTACATGTTAATATTAAAAATGTATTGGAATATGTGACTCAGCTCTTTTGTACATGTCTTAATTAAACGCCCACAGATGTTATCAGGTTCATGACTTTTATTAATCTTTGTCCTACTGAAGACATTCTCAACATCTTTATATGTGATGTTGAAATGCTGGTCGTCCTTGAGTTTATGTTGGAGTTCCTGGACTATCTTGCTGATATCAAACTTGTCATAACGGGTATAGAAATGGTTGAAAGCATTGGCAAGCTCAGCATCAGATTTAAACCCCTCTAGATGGACACGGCTATTTTTACTCTGATTCTGAATGCCGCTTTGTTTTTCATACAGGACCAGGCAGAGCCAAGATTATTTTCAGCCATACTTTTTTCAAGTTTAGACTTATATCTTTGTTTGGCTTTAGATATATAAACTTTAATCTCCTTGGAGGCAACATATAGATTAGAGGCGGTTCTGTGCTTATGAGCATGTCTCATTTTCTGTATCCTATCTTTAATGGACCTATTCACCCATGGTTTATTATTAGGGTACATCTTTACTTGTTTGCAGGAGATAATAATATCTCTACTGAAGGCCACAAATGAGCAAACAATGTCAGTAATTTCAAGTCCTTACAGGATTCTTTAAAAACTTCCCAGTCTGTGCAATCGTAACACTCCATAACTGATTCTTCAGTTCATTCTTTTTCTGCCTTGGTTTGCACTTTCTCCCTACTCAAGACAATTTTATAGGTGGGGAGGAGTTTTAAACAATTGTGGTCTGCAGAGCCCAGTGGGGGGAGTGTCATTGATTTATAAGCGTCCTTTACTGTACCAAAGGTCAACAAAGGTCCAGTGTCTTTCCCCGCCTGGTAGGACAGGTGACATGCTGGTGGAAATCTCTCAAAGTGTTTTTCACGGTAACATGATTCAAGTCATCCAGAACAAAGTTTGGCGCATCTGGGGAGAGTGACTGTAGTTTTTGCACTACGTCCGAAATCATAGTGCAATCAGTGGTGGCATTTGTATTGCATATGTACACGACTGTTAAAAAGATTTGTGGAAACTCCCATGGCAAGTAAAATGGGCGTAGTGACACAGGAGTTTGATAGCAGCAGACATGATAGAATCTAGGGGTGATCCGAGTACCCGGTACGGATAAAGCACTTTTGCAGAGTACAAGTATTATACGAGTAATATGAGTCAATATCCATGCTCTTATTGAATATAACCCCTCAACTGGCCGCGCAGCGTTCTGTGATAATCACAGCGCCCCCCCCGCCTACAAACCCGCTCGGATCAATCACACACACACAGAACACGGAGAAATGCGCTCCCTTGGCCTCTCTCTGTCTCTCTCTCTCTCTCTCTCTCTCCCGCTCCTTCAGTCAATCGGGTCTGCGGATCTGTTCCGTTAACGTTTAGGGTTTCTTCAGCTTCAGGTTTGTTTTTAACTTTGGTTTGTAGTACTTACATATTAACCAGTAGATTTCTGGTGAACGTGGGTTTCAGACAAGCTGCTTGGTTTAAATGCAACTCCCGTTGCTTCTCTGCCATCGGAGATTTGTTTTTTTTTTACTGTCAGCTGCCCCCAACGGTTTAGGCCCCGCCCAGTCCGAGTACGGATACGGATACAGATAATTCATGTAGTAAACAGATACAGATACAGATTAGAGGATGGATACCCGACCCGAGCCCGACGGAACCCGACGGTACCCGACGGGCCGGGCCGGGTTCGAACAGATTTTTAGAAAGATTGCTCGGGTTCGGGTCGGGCTCGGTCACATCGCGATACACAGCGCGATAAGGCATTGAACATTTTTTTGTGTAAACTCATTCTTTTTTCCTGTTTATAACTTTTGGGTTTTTATTTCTATTGGTTTGTTTTTTCTTTTTTGCTTGCTTATTTACTGTTTGGGTCTTACTGTATTTTACAAATTTTTATCATGTGAAGCACTTTGCTACTTTGTCTGTAAAAGGTGCTATATCAAGTAAACCTATTATATTACATTTTCAGCAGCGGCAGCAAGGCATTAAACTAAACATGTACAGTATATGTGTGAGTGAATGCGGATTTACCGCATCTCTTATTGGGGCGGCTTATCAATACAGGTTAAGCAAGGTATTTATTTTACTCAGATTTACTGACATAATCCCCAGATATGATGTTAATAAAAGCGGGCTTTCCACACAAACAAACGTACATGTGTCATTAGTATGAGAAACAAATGCGATTTTAACTGTGTCGGGCTAGGGTCGGGCTCAGACATAAATATCTTAATGCCTGTCGGGCTCGGGTCGGGTTCGGTTACTGCTCTGTCGGACGCGGGCCGGGCTCGGACAGAAAAATCCGGCCCGATCTGCACTCTAATACAGATACAGATAATTCTGCACTCGCTCATCCCTAATAGAATCCATGTCACAACCGGATAGAGAGGTTCCATTTCTAGGTAGACACATATTTAGTTGGGAACTACAGTATGTTGCTGTAGAAAAGTTGGCAACTAAACGTAGCTCTACTGTCAGCCTCCTTTGGTTTGAATAATGGAGGAATGCAAGACTTCTTAAATCCAGTATTTTAATCGTTGCTCTGAACCCGTCTTTCTCAATGCTCTGTAACGGGACCATAGGTAGATTTTTATTGCATTCATAATGCACATGCTTGAAGTAATATGTCTTTAACGTTAGCATGGCTTAGTAACGTTACACAGCGGAGTAACGTTAGCGCAACCAAGTAAGGATAGATCGACTGGCAACAACAGTGGTTAAATAATGATTTTTTTGGGAAACAAAAAAATTCTGAACAGCAGACGACTCCACTCTTGAGCATACATTGTTCTGGTGTATCTCTGGTCTTTTCGTTATGGACTACCTTAATGTGTTTAGTTGTGCAACTGATGCAAGTGGTCACACCAGGCTACTGAACAAGATCGAATGTAACCTCTCGAGTCTAATCAAGTCTCATCAAGTGTGGCGCGCACTAGTCTACTGAACAAGACCATAACCGTGCCTAATGCATGAGTGTAATGTAATGAAACGGGTGTCTAGGTAACCGGCAAGTTTAGGTTGAGTTGTGTGTTATAAACAGAGGTGGGTAGTAACGAGTTACATTTACTCCATTACATTTACTTGAGTAAGTTTTTGAAAAAATTGTACTTCTAGGAGTAGTTTTAAATCACAATACTTTTACTTTTACTTGAGTAGATTAATGAAAAATAAACTGTACTCTTACTCCGCTACATTAGGCTACAATGAGCTCGTTACTCGTTACTACGCTTCATTGTTTTTACACCAGTGTACGTCTCATTTTAATGTTTTATTTTGACAGAGAGAGAGTCTTCCGCTGAAGGCTCTACCACGTGACTGTGCTTAACCAATCACAAGTCGTTGTGCAGTCACGTGACCACACTTGTTTCAGGAGCGGGACAGGTTAGCCCATAGACATATAAAGAGGTTAGCTTTACAGTCGTAGCAAAGCAAAGACGCAGAATCAAGTAAGCTAATTTGTAATTAATAAATTAATTTTAATTTATTTGATTGATTGGATGAACTATAATTTGCCTAAATATGATTATTTTGTATTTCTGTCTGTCTAATTGATGCTTGTGTTAAGAAATAAATCAGACGTTACTCAACAGTTACTCACTACTTGAGTAGTTTTTTCATCAAGTACTTTTTTACTCTTACTCAAGTAACTATTTGGATGGCTACTTTTACTTTTACTTGAGTCAAATTATTCTGAAGAAACAGTACTTTTACTTGAGTACAATTTTTGGCTACTCTACCCACCTCTGGTTATAAAGTTACTACCATGAGTGTGATGGGCTCATGCATACGTATGCGACTGGCAGCAAGAGAGTTGGCATCTGAGTTGTTTGTCTGTGTACGTCTTAATGTGAGTCAGGTTTCATCTAAAGTTTTATTTAAAGTTTGTTTAAGTCTTCCTACCGCATCTGTAGTCTGTGATATATTTGTTACAATCTCAGTAACGCGAGTTACAACGCATTTTAACTCAACATTAAGTGGTGTTTTTTTTTTTTTAAGAATTCACCAACACCGCAACATTTCTTCAAAGAAGAAAAAAAAGCTGTGAGTGGTATTTCCTGCTGCTGTATTCAATTATTTAGGTGACTGCAGAAACGAATATATGGATATTATTTTCAGGAGTTATTACGCTGTAATAAGTACTGTGTAAGTAAGTGTATGTAAGGTAGCAAGAGTACACAACAGAAACCTTTCTTGTAAGCTGCTTCAAAATAAAAGCACTTCCTGTGACAGTTCACAGTAAATCTGAATTTCATCCATTTCAACCATTTCAGCTGTAACTATCGTACTGTAAACAACGTAAATACTCAAAAAATCACAATATAACTGACCATTTCCTATCCTTTAGTTCTAAACTAAACATGAATTTCTTATTCAAGTACTTTAAACAAACATTTTATTTACTTGTATAGAACGCCATCCATCAATACAACTGTAAGGTACTTTTAATTGAGTATTTTAATTTTCTCCTACTGTTTTCTATGTTTTCTGTTTTACTTATCTTTTGGATAGCTTTTATTAGTTACTTTGCATATTCATATACATTTTACCAAATAGTATGAATAATCTATGATGTATTAAAGTGGATTTGAGGAGACTTTATTGATCCAGTGGTGAAATTCACATGCTAGCTGCTAAGTCAAACTTCTGGTGATATTTTGGTGAAAGTAACGCTCAAACACTCAAAATTAATGCAAAAGTAGTGTATTTATATTTTGGAAGTAACTTGCCCAACACCGCTTACAAATGTGATGTTTTGAAAGGGAAAGAATGTTAAAGTTTGTATGTGTATTCATTTGATATAAGTTTATTTTACTACTTTGCAGTTTGCACAATAAAAAAAGTTTAGATTCTATAACCGTTTCATGCATTCTCCTTCATTGCTGTATAATGTTGTGGAGCCAAGCCAACCCTTTAGTAATCAATTTTATGAAAAATTGATGATATTGGAAAAAAAATAAGACCCAGTCAAGCAAAAGAAGGAAAATACTGTGATATACCGTGAAACCGCCAGAATCTTAATAAATACCTTAAAACAATTTTTGGGAAATACTGCCCAGCACTACAATAACAAAGACAACAATGTCTTTGTTATGACAACTTGACATTAAGCTGGACAACACAACCTGTCAGAAACACGTCAGGGCAGGAGCGTCCTCTAGCTCACCCAGTAAGAGTGGCTGAGTCCTGCAGTGGCCAGGGTTCAAATCTGACCTGCAGCCCTGCGTTGGGTGTCATTTCCCATGTATCTTTCATGTCTAGCAACTGTCAATTTAATTAAGGGAAAAAGAACCAACAAATAATCTAAAAAACAAGAAAGAAATATGTCATATGTCTTAACAAAATTTAAAAAATATTTATTTAGTTTTATTTGTTAAATCTATAGTGTGCAACAATTTTATATTAATAAATGTCAGTTACTATCAAGCCATTGCCAATAACTTGATACAGTGCTAAGTAAGTGTACCAGCTCTACAAAACTCTCTGTATTTCTCCTTATGGCTATGTTTACAAATTGGTGTAGCCCGGCGACATTCAAGCACAAAATCTCAAGTGATGCATTCTATGTCACCACTGAGAAAGGCACTTCATGCATTCAGATTTGAAGACAAAGAGGACATAAAAAGAACAAGATAATTACCTCTTCTGACGAGTCCATTAAGTTTTTTCACAGGTTAAACACTTCTAGCTACTATGTTAAGCAAAAGTGTCACAATTTAACATGAATATCAATGACAACATTCAAAAAGACTTCATATTGTTTATGATGTGTCATGTCAGTCCAATGCACACCCCTTCAAATAAAGTGTTACCATCAGAACAGTTTGAGTTGCATTTTTTTTCTTTTTTTGGGGTACAATGACATTGTGACATATTAAATATTTTATAATCTATAGCTGGTTGGGCCCTTTTAGTTGCCTACCTTGCCTTATGGTAAAGTATGCTTGTGTTTCTTTCTTCTTCTGTGAACGAGGTTGGGCGTGACTTTTGTGTGACACAACTCTGTCACGGAATGTGTATTGCTCAGAACCACGTAAAGGGCAATGTGAACATGAAATGTGAGCAGTTCTCAAGACATGTGCAAGCAGCAATACCACAGGCCATGTAACTGGCCCATCTTGAACAGGCATGTTTTCTTCGGGCACTGTACAGTACTCGTACTGTAAAATGAGAAAGCAGAACATGTGGGCAATGACAAAGCAATGATTGAAGTGGAAGGTAACTGATCTGTATGTAAGTTTATCTTAATAGAATTCAAGCTGTGTTCTTTGACCTTAGACAGAGCGATAAAACAAGTTACTATTAACTATTGTGCATTAAACACTTAGGAAAAAGGCTGGCGTTAGACAAAAAGTCAGCAAAATCATTTGAATTAATCTTCTGGCCAACATTGCCATTCCTAGAGCTGTGCTGATAGTACGACTTAAAGCTGTATATTGTTAAGCATGAGATGCAAACCTGTATTTGTGTTTTCGCTGGTAACTCCTATCGCGGCGGCCGCAGCAAAAAACATAGAAGAAGTTAGTGAAGGTAAGTAACTTCAGTTCGTAGAGTAATGTGAGAGCGTGTGAGACGGAGACTGCTGGACACATTCATAATGAGTCAGTCGTCACTCGGAGTACGTCCATCGCACCCCCCCTCTTTCCTTAGCTCTTTGATCAGTTATTGTTGAAAACAAGTGAAGGAGCTTTCACAGAGATACTTTTTTTTTAATATATCCTAGGCTATTTATTTCAGATAATTTTCATTAACATGTGTTGCAACTGTATGTATGTACAACATACAACTTCAACTTAAGAGGAATGTAGCACAATATGGATGTGAAAGCAGTTATAAATAGCCTATGTGTATATAACATTTGTTTTGGTTAAAATCAACAAATAATCATGAAAATAATTGTGATTATCATTTTGGCCATAACCGTGCACCCTACACAGTGAAGATGTCCCATTAATTAAACAGTAAAAATGTAGTGTGAGAATGTTTTAGTGATGAAGCTGAGTGTTTAGTCCTGTACTTTGTTTTTGTCTGTTCTTTAGAAAAAAAAATTTGGCTCTTCTTAAATTGCACCAACTGGAAGAATGCATAGGCCAAATGACCAGAACGTAAATGTAGGTGAGGCAAACTAGGTAAATAAATATTACTGGAACAAGAAAACAATGATGTTATTACAACTTTTTCTTCTCATGCATTTGCAAGTTTCCGTTGTTCTTTTGTAATGGTGCCATATATGTTTGTTGGGAGACTAATCCAGTTCTGATCTCACTGCTGAATGACATTTTGTACCCTTGAAACACTCCTTAAGGAGGGGTAATTTCTCCTGTGCCAACATTGATATTTAATACTGATTTACTAGTTTATTTGTCAGCGTATGTGATATAATCCATTCTAAAGAAAAAGTGAGTGGATGAATAAATGAATGGTTTTTAGGGGAAATACTGCCAGAGAGGTTTAATTATGATTTGCTCTGTTAGAAATCACCCCATTCTTTCCTCTTTTTCTGCAGACATATCATGACTGAGCTAATTGAAACAGAGAAGCTATATGTGGAGGAACTCCAAAGCATCATGGAGGTACAGTATGAGCTAGTTTTAGAATTTTCTTACCCAGTTTACATTGCATCATGGCTTAAAAAAGTGGCTCTGTATAACTTTCAGTTTGTGTTGATTTCAACAGCCACTTTGGACAAAAACGCTAGTGTTTTTACCACACTTGCTGTTGTAAAGGTCTAGGAGTAAGCGTTCTGAGGCTGTTGGGCTAAATGTGGATTGAGCTAAACATTTGATTCCATACAGGCTCCATCTGGTGGTGGAGATTAGGCAGCACATTATCAATTTAGATACATATATTGATTGTTATAAATTATGATATTTAAATTATAAAAAAAGAAAAGAAGAATGGGTATGGATTTGGGAAAAGAAGAACCGGTTGGGATTAGGAAAAGAAGAACGGTGTAGGGTTTAGGAATAGATGAAACGGGTGGGATTAGGAAAAAACGAACGCGGAAAGCAAACGTGACTTGCGGGAAACAAGCCCCAGATTCTCAGATTTTTCCCATTCCCTTTTAGCTTTAAGTTGTTCTTCATTTAAATTCTTTATTTTCTGTGATGGCCCTGCCCCAGTGTCAGCCAGCATATAACTTTTAAAATAAAATGAAAATACAATTAGGCCAATATAAGGCCTATATAGGCTATATAAATAAAACTCCTACTACCTTTTACCTACATTCTCACTAGCGCAGGCTTTTCTGGTGTTACACTAACTCTGTGACCCTTCAGAATGTGTGCTCTGTAGCGTCATCTACCTGCCAAAAATCATTTTATGACTTTGCGGGAAAAATCGGAAAAGGACAAAGCATACAAGTAGTTTGCAGGGGGGGCTCTCTAACACTTTGTTTTGTTACCAGCTGTTATAGTTGCTCCCATCCTTTAGCGCGCTTTAGCAGCATCCCCAGCAGGCTGATCCAGGGTCCCTGTTCCCCCTGCCCGGGCCAAGTAGTTACCTGGATTGATCTTGATACTGCAAATCAGCCATGTCAGTAATTTGTAAACAAAAAAATTCTCTGGAATTTGACCCACCATATTTCACCGAACACTGAGGTCCTGTGGTAATTAATCCAGTGTGAATCAACATTTTTATGCTTGGTCATGTAGTATTTTTCAATGTTTTGGTTTTTAAAGGGAACAACTCTGATTGGCACATGATCAGACAGTAGTTTACTGAGCGGTAGATGGGCTTTGCAAAAAAACTCAGCGTTCTATGAAATGACGCATTTAAAAAAGAATTGCTTGATTACGCAAATTTGATCTGGGGAAGCCAAAATCGTGATTGTGATTAAAATTAGAATAATTGTTAGAATATTTTAAAAAACTTGATTTATTTCAGTAATTGCATTCAAAAGGTGTAACTTGTACATTATATTTATTCATTGCACACAGACTGA
>NC_048415.1:29541305-29575270 GCF_013103735.1 Etheostoma cragini
GCCACTGTTGACCAAGAAACAGCGCGAAAAGCGTCTCACCTGGGCTAAGGAAAAAAAGAGCTGGACTGCTGCTGAGTGATCCAAAGTCATGTTTTCTGAAGAAAGCAAATTTTGCATTTCCTTTGGAAATCGAGGTCCCAGAGTCTGGAGGAAGACAGGAGAGGCACAGGATCCACGTTGCCTGAAGTCTAGTGTAAAGTTTCCACCATCAGTGATGGTTTGGGGTGCCATGTCATCTGCTGGTGTCGGTCCACTCTGTTTCCTGAGATCCAGGGTCAACGCAGCCGTCTACCAGCAAGTTTTAGAGCACTTCATGCTTCCTGCTGCTGACCTGCTCTATGGAGATGGAGATTTCAGGTTCCAACAGGACTTGGCGCCTGCACATAGCGCAAAATTTACCCGTGCCTGGTTTACGGACCATGGTATTTCTGTTCTAAATTGGCCAGCCAACTCCCCTGACCTTAGCCCCATAGAAAATCTGTGGGGTATTGTGAAAAGGAAGATGCAGAATGCCAGACCCAAAAACGCAGAAGAGTTGAAGGCCACTATCAGAGCAACCTGGGCTCTCATAACACCTGAGCAGTGCCAGAAGCTCATCGACTCCATGCCACGCCGCATTAATGCAGTAATTGAGGCAAAAGGAGCTCCAACCAAGTATTGAGTATTGTACATGCTCATATTTTTCATTTTCATACTTTTCAGTTGGCCAACATTTCTAAAAACTCCCTTTTTTGTATTAGCCTTAAGTAATATTCTAATTTTGAGACACGGAATTTTGGATTTTCATTTGTTGCCACTTCAAATCATCAAAATTAAATGAAATAAACATTTGAATGCATCAGTCTGTGTGCAATGAATAAATATAATGTACAAGTTAGACCTTTTGAATGCAATTACTGAAATAAATCAAGTTTTTCAAAATATTCTAATTTACTGGCTTTTACCTGTAACTGGGCATGGATAACAGTTAGCTTCTTATCGTTGTCAATCCCCATCTGAGCCTGGATCTGAGAAAAACGGGGCTCGAGGTAGTTTTTTGTTTCTCCAGCAATGCCTCTGCAATGGCGTCCGTTTTGCTGTGTTGGACTTTGTTCTTGTTTGCCATTCTGCTTCAAGTAACTCTAACAAGCACAAAGTGGTAAAATATTGAAGTTGGAATCCTATAAAACATTTATTTGACAATTTTGGGCCATGAGCTACACATTAGGCCGCCATCTCTGTCCAGCCGATCACATCTCACATTTTACCTGTTATTCAACAATGCAGCACTCTTGATTGGTAGGAGGCCTATGATAGCCCCACAGTGGGAGCAGAGGGGGATTCATTATCTAAAAGACATCTTTAGCGAGACCTGCTTGTTACCTTTTTCCGACCTACGAAACACATTCAGTTTACCACGTTGCTAATTTCTCTTTTACTTTTAATTAAAATCAACACTGAAGGCATAGAGTATCCCGTGGCAGAGTTTGGTGCACATCCATCCTATCTAGAAATTATTTACTATGCAGCCAACAACCTGTGGTATGGTATCCAGGCTTTATCAGTTTTTGGTAATATATGGCCACTTTGGCCTTCCTATTGAGAAGGTCTGGGAACGTGATTGTCCAAACCTGAGCAACAATCTCGACTGGCATGATTTAGGGTCTAACGTCCCAGAAATATCACGCAATCCAGATTATCAGCAGATTGACTACAATTTAATTCATAGGTTATATCTCACCCCTGTGAAAATTCATCAGATTAAAATAATTAACTGCCCTTCAGGCACCTTCTGCCTACTGAAGGCTAGGGGCACTTGTCTTCACACGTTCTGGGATTGCTCTCCTGTTGGTGAGTTCTGGAAAAATATTGCATCCAAAATACCCTCTGCCCTGATTAATATACTGTACCTGTTACTGTCAATGTTTTGATTCTGAATGAACTGTCATTAAATTCAGCTCTCTAAAACTCAAATTTGCTGGACTCGTAGCTGCTAAGAAAAGAATTAGCCTAAAACCACCTCAAAATGTGTCATAAGGTGACATGACAGGTGTCTTTTTTTTGGGATAGTGTATATTTGGAACTCTCTTCAGCTTGCGTAAATGAAAATAAAATAAAATACTTTGGACATTTGGTACAGCATTGTTGACTCATTGATGTCCATGCTGTTGACTGGTGCTGCAGCCTTCTTTCCTCTATTGGCACATGTGTTTGGTTCCTTATCATGGGTCTGTGTCTGCTTGTGAGTGTTTTCGTATTGTATGTCTGTTTCTGTGTGCGTTGTTTGTGAGCTGCAGACGTCGCTCTTACTGTTGTGTTTTTGTGTCCCTCCTTCCCGTCTTTCCTTTTTGTTTTTTTGGTACTGGGACGCGTTCTTTTGTTTCAGCATATTGTTCTTTTATTTGTTTTATCTTTAAATGAAAACATTTGGTCACAAAAAAAGTAAATTCACAAGCCTGTACTTTGTTACTTTTACTTGAGTAAAGAAGATAAATCAGTACTTCTAATTTTACCAGAGTATTTTTTAAAACAAAGTATCTGTACTTCTACTTGAGTTTGGGAAGTTAGCACTTTTGCCATCTCTGCATAAAACTTCCCCATTATGGAACAATTATAACTTTCAGTCAGGTGGAAGGCCAGTTGTATTTCTATTTTGTGCTCGTAAAGTGTCATCACTGTCTTCAGCATCCTGTATGACAATGCAGCACTGCACCCATTTTTAGACATAAAAAACAACTTTGATCTGCCAGGTACATAAAATTTCTTTTATATTAGGCGGAGAAATGCTGTGAAAGCTTACGGAGTGCCCTGGGATCAGCAAATTGCAGAGCACCCCATGAAGAAATGGGTCAGACCCATGCAAAACTCCAGAGGGACTGTTACAGTCATTTACAATAAGATACTCCATCATTTGGGACATCTAGCTGCAGAAAGGGTGTGGGGAAGGGAATTAGAAGTGCTTCAAAAATTCTTGCGCATCAACTCATACACTTTAAGTTGATTGAAATGCTTCCAGATGAAATAGTCTCAACCCCAATTTTTCACTGACTGCCCAGATCAGACACTTGCACATGTTTTGGGAGTGCACCCCAATCAGGCGCTTCTGGAGTGACGTATTTTTTATAATTTCAGCACTACTGGGGGTTGTCACACAACCTAGTCCCTCCACCTGCCTTCTTTTTTTTAATAATTCAAATATTTATTGAATTTTTACATCTTATAACAAAAAATAACCAAAATAACAACATCAAGAAAACAATAATTATAACAACAAGAACAATAATAATAATAATAAAATAAAATAAAACAGAAAACAAAAGTATGTTTATTTAACATTGGCACTTCTCTTTTGTCTCCAAGTAAACACAGTCTAGGTTATTTGGGCAGACTACAGGGTAAGCAACCCTGCATGTAGCCTAAAACACTGCTCCAAAAAGCAGAAATCACCGGGCATTCCCAAATGGCATGCATCAAAGTGCCTTTAGCTATTTGGCATTTCCAACACAGATCGTTTTCGCCAATACCCATTTTATAGAGCCTAGAAGGAGTATAATAATATCTAAGGATTTAGTTTTGAATAAACTTGCCCCTAGCTTCTCTAATGTGCAACCCACTATTTGACAGAATAGAATCCTGTGACGGTACAGGAAGGAGGACCCAAACGCAGAGACGGGGAGGCAGGAATAAGCTGATTCATGGAGTGTTTATTTACAACAGTTCAACAGAAATCAGCAAAGGGGAAAGTCCAAACATAAATCCGGCCCAGCACAGGGGGAAGGAGCACTCCAAAACCAGTGAAAAACTCACTGGGGACTGACGGGGCATTCGCGGGGGGCGGGGGTCCACAGAGGATAGCCGGGGAACAAGCAGGATAAGGCAGGCTGGCAAAACTGACGGGACGGAACACCGCCGGCTGGCGGGAACAAACAGACAGAAAAAGGGGTGAAAGCAAACAGGTAACTCACAAAGGTACGGTGACGAGGACAATCTCATAGGGCGACGGGGTGACAGGCAGAAGGATCTGACAAAGGACAAAGCAAACACAGGGGTTAAATACAAGAGGTAACGAGGCAATGGGGAACAGGTGAGACATCAGGTGGATCACATTAGGGCGGGCTGGACAATCAGACAAACAAAGTGAAGCTAGACAAGACACGACAGGAAGCTGACTACCAAAATAAAGCAGGAAGTGAAACACACAGACGCGTACCGGGGGGATGGAACAGGACACAGAACGGAACAGAAAACAACCCGGAGAGGGCGAACCACAGACTGGAGAGAGGGGGACGGAGGACCAGGGGACCTAGGACACAGGGAAGCAGGGGCAAAAGGCACTAGGGACAGAAGAAAACGGGGAGCAAAGGCACAGGGAACAGAGGCACAGGGGACAAGAGAGGAGAAGGCAAGAGAAGGAGACAAGGAGGCCAGAAAACAAGGCAAAGAGGAGGGCGAGAGACGGGACCAAGGAGCACAGGGAAACCAAGGCACAAAGGAGCCAGAGCAGGAAACAAGGAAGCACAGGGAAGAGAAATGCAGGGGAACAAAGGTAACACACTGGGAACCAAGAACACAAGGAGCATTAGGGACAAGACCGAGGAGTAAGGGAAATACAAGCACAGGGGGCATAGACAGGAGGAACCAGAACAGGGAACAAGGCAGGAAACCAATGAGGGAGCGAGAGAGGGACTCAGGAGGAGACAAAGGAGCCCAAAGAAGTCCAGGAAAAGGGCCAGAGACAGGTCACGAGCGAGGAACCAGAGGGGAGAAAACTGAGGAGGGACACAGGGAAGAAAAACACAGCGGGCAAGACAGACAGGGCGCTAGAGACAGAGACCCACACGGAGAGAGAGAGAGAGAGAGAGAGAGAGCGACAGAGAGAGACAGACCACAAACAGAACAAAGCAAAAGAGGGACACAGAGAGGAAACGACACCAAGACAGAGAGAAGAACCGATAGGGATAAAGATGGGGAGAGACAGAGAGACACCAAGGACAAGACAAACACGGGAACGAAAGGGACAGAGGGAACAGACACAGAGAGCAGGACTAACAGGGAGAGGGAGGAACACAGAGAGCAGAAGAAACAGAGCGATGGAGACAGGCAATGGCAGACACCCGCAGGGGACTGGAGGAGCGGGACAGAAAAAGGGAGCAGAGACGGGACCAAGGGCAGGAACAGCGTGGCACGGAGAGAAGGGCGAAAACAGAGAGAGGTTGGGACGGACAGGACAGGGAGAGTCACCCATACCAGAAATGGGGACAGAAACCCAGAGAGCAGGACAAACAGCCGGAAAAAAGAGAAACATCCTCACAAACAGAAAAAACGAAGCAAAAGGGACAGAGTGAGAGGGATACACCAAGAGACTGGACGGGCAGAGAGGGAGGCAAGGCGACCCAGACAGCGGGACAGAAAGAGAGCGAGACAGACGGAGGACAGAAAGCAGAAAAGGGACCTGGAGTAGGGACAGAGAGAGAAACAAAGACACTGATAGCAAGAGGCAATGGGGGAGACCAACGAGGAGACAACACGACACAGAGTGGGTGAGCTGGACAGACACTTGGAGAGAGGAAAGCGCAGGGAGATAGAGAGTGAAACACGTGAAGAGATAACAGGAAGGGAGCGGGACCGAGCACGGGGGACACACAGAGAGACTGGATGAGTAGGGTGGAGAGACAAAAAGGGAGAAGATGAGACGCCAAAAGCCAGACAGACAAAAGAGAGCGAGACAGACAGGCAAGGAGACCAAAGCAGAAAGGAAAAAACAAACAAACAGAAAACAATAAAACCAGGCAACCAGAAGGAGGAGGGAACAAGAGAAGACCAGACCAAGGAGAGGGACAAGACTAAGAGACAAAACGAGGGAGACACTGACACGGGGACAGAAGAGACATAAACAAACCAACGGAAAAAGGGAGAGAGATACAGAGACACAGACAGTATGGGTGACTACCAAACACAGGGAACGACGATAAACCAAGGGAAGGGCACTAGGAGGCACGAGGGAATGTACGAGGGTGCCCAGGAGAGGGCGCACTAGGGACCCAAGAGCGGGTATACTAGAAAAGCCCACGAGAGGGTGCACTAGGAACACGAGGAACACAGAGAAGCCCACGGAGGGGCGCACTAGGAGCACAAGGAACGCGGAGAAGCCCACAGGGGGCGCACTAGGAGCACGAGGAACACGGAGAAGCCCACGGGGGTGCGCACTAGGAGCACGAGGAACACGGAGAAGCCCACGGGGGGGGCGCACTAGGAAGCTCGAGGCAGGGCCGGACCGGTTTGGACAGAGACTTAGACTGGACAGATCGGGACGGAACACACGGAGAAGACAAAACTACAGACGGATCGGGTTTAAGGGCCAATTTGGATGGGACGGACGTGGACGACGTGATTACCAATGGGTTGGGCTTGGAGACGAAGGCGGATGGGACAGACGCAGGGACAGGGAGGAAGACAGGGACAGGAACGGTGACCGGGACAGAGACGGTGACTGGGACAGAGACAAAGACTGGAACAGAGACAAACACAGGGACCGAGACAAAAACGGGGACAGATGAAGACACAGGGACAATCACTGGGACGGGGATACGAACAGGTACAGAGACAGGGACAAACAAAGAGACAGGGACAGACACAAGACCAGGGAGACTAAGACTAGGAGAAGCAAAAATATGGGGGACAGGGGTTCCGGCGGGCCTGGGAATAAGGCCAGGACCGGAGGAAGCCAGGGGACTGGGTCCAGGGGGACCCCGGGAACTGGAACCAGGGGGACCCCAGGAGCAAGTGTCCCGAAAGGGCAGAGGCCCAGACACCGGCCGGCGGTCGGGGGCACCGACCCCCAACCGAGGGCCAGAAACGGTGGGCGTCGGCCGGGGGGCAGGCCCACCGAGCGCCAGCCGCGGGTCAGAAAGGCTGGGCCTCTAAACAGAGTCGGGAGGTCTGGTCAGCTGGTCTAGGTCAGGGGAGCAGGTCGGCCGGTCTGGATCTGGGGGGCCAGTCTGCCGGTCTGGGTCAGGGGGGCCGGTCGGCTGGTCGGGATCCAGGGGGCCAGTCGACTGGTCTGGGTCAGGGAGGCCAGTTGGCTGGTCTGGGTCTAGGGGGCCAGTCGGCTGGTCTGGATCTAGGGGACCTGTCGGCTGGTCTGGGTCAGCGGTAGCCAGCGGCTGAGTGAACGCGGCAACTCCCAGGGAGGACTGGACAGTACTAACTCCCTGGGAAGCAGTCTTTCTGGGCGCCGACTGGGGGTCCGTATCCACGGGCACCAGCTGAGGGTCCGGGGCTCCCAGGGAGGACTGGTCAGTGCTAACTCCCTGAGACGCAGTTTTTATGGGCGCCGGCCTTTGGGTCCATAGAAACGGGCGCCGACTGAGGGTCCGCCTTATTGGCGTGAGCAGGCGGCTGGGGGTCCGCCTCGTCGGCGGGAGCAGGCGGCTGGGGGTCCGCCTCGTCGGCGGGAGCCGGCGGCTGGGGATACGCCTCGACGGCGGGAGCCAGCGGCTGCTTTTCGCCTCGACGGCGGCAGCCGGCGGCTGGGGGTCCGCCTCGACGGAGTGAGCCGGCGGCTGGGGGTCCGCCTCGACGGAGTGAGCCGTCGGCTGGGGCTCCGCGGCGGCGGCGGTCGTCGGCAGGGGCTCCGCGGCGGCGGCAGCCGTCGGCTGGATCGGCCGATGGGGGTCCGGAACAATGGACACCGGCTCGATGGTGGGGATCAGGGTGGCCTGCAGGCTGGCTTCCAGCTGGTAATGTTCACGAAGCACAGCTTTCATGCCTGGGACCTGGAGCATCCCAGGTTTACTCGCGACGACCTTCCTGGCCAGCGCGCAAATGGTGAGCCGGCGTCCCACATCCGTTGTTCTGCACAGTTCCCCGGTGAACCGGCTGAGGGCGTACTCGACCCGTTCCCGGTCCTCTGTGCAAAGGATAAGCTCCGCTGGGTCCATCACTGGTCAGATCCTTCTGTGACGGGACAGGAAGGAGGACCCAAACGCAGAGACGAGGAGGCAGGAATAAGCTGATTCATGGAGTGTTTATTTACAACAGTTCAACAGAAATCAGCAAAGGGGAAAGTCCAAACATAAATCCGGCCCAGCACAGGGGGAAGGAGCACTCCAACACCAGTGCAAAACTCACAGGTGACTGACGGGGCATTCGCGGGGGGGGGGGGGGGGGGGGGGGGGGGGGGGGTCCACAGAGGATAGCCGGGGAACAGGCAAGATAAGGCAGGCTGGCAAAACTGACGGGACGGAACACCGCCGGCTGGCGGGAACAAACAGACAGAAAAAAGGGTGAAAGCAAACAGGTAGCTCACAAAGGTACGGTGACAAGGACAATCTCATAGGGCGACGGAGTGACATGCAGAAGGATCTGACAAAGGACAAAGAAAACACAGGGGTTAAATACAAGAGGTAACGAGGCAATGGGGAACAGGTGAGACATCAGGTGGATCACATTAGGGCGGGGCTGGACAATCAGACAAACATCGTGAAGCTAGACAAGACAAGACAAGACAAGACAGGAAGCTGACTACCAAAATAAAGCACGAAGTGAAACACACAGACGCGTACCGGGGGGATGGAACAGGACACAGCACACGGGACCTGGGAAAACACTGAGACATTCACAGGGAGGCAGAAACGGGAAAACAAACCCCCAAAAAAAACCAAACCACAACAGAATCCCATCTATCATCATCCATTGTACATCCTAAATCTCTTTCCCATATTACTTTCAGACTTTTACTTGTATTGTTTTTAACCCAGGGGCAGATATTATACCATTTTGAGACTTTGCACAGTAGTGGAGGTAGTAGCAGAAAAGTCTCTATAGGATTTTTCCCATTTAATAACCTAACACTTCTTTTCAAACAATCTCTGATTTGTAAATACTTCCAAAAATGGTCAGGACCCTCCAAGTTAAATTTCCTTTTAATATCCTTGTATGACATAAATATTTCCCCCTCCAGCAGATCACCTATAGTTCTAATACCTTTTCTTAGCCATTGTGCCCAGTAAATAGTCTGTTTATTGATTTTAATTTTGGGGTTATGCCACAAGGGGGCGTATTTTTGCACATGTGTAACAAGCTTGTATCTTTTGTGTACCTCCAACCATACCACTTTAGAAAATTTCAAGATAGAATTTTGTATTTCCCTTTATTTGACTTTTGTGATAAAATATCTATTGGTGTGAACGGAGAGGAGAGCTCTTGTTCTAATAAAATCCAGTCCAGATTGATTTTCCCTGCCCAATGTTTGGCCAATCTAGAAATTTCAAAAGAGATACTGTAATGTTCTATATTGGGCAGGGCCAACCCCCCTTCTTTTCTTGGTTGGCAAAGCCGATTAAAATGAATACGAGGTTTACTACCATTCCAAAGAAAGTGTTTTATCATATTATTGTAACTTATTAGTATTGGCTGCGGTATGCACAAAGGTAACATCACAGTATAATAACTGATAAGAGGGGCTATAACCATCTTCACTGTGTTTACTTTCCCCCATAATGTTAAGTTTAACTTACTCCATTTATCCAAGTTTGTCTTAATTTTGTTGAGCACTTTTCCCATATTGTCAGCCACAATATCATCAATATTTGGGTTCAATTCAATTCCAAGATATGTCATTCCTTTATCCAACCCTCTAAAATTGAAACCAGTTATTAAATTATGAGTGCAAGCTTGTATGACTGGCATCGCCTCCGACTTATGCCAATTAATTTTGTAGCCAGAGAACAATGAATAGTTATCAATGACTTCAAGTAAGGTTGTGATAGAGTTAGAGGGGTCTTGACTTAATACCAAAATGTCATCTGCGTACAAAAACAGTTTGTGTTCCCTGCCCCCAGCAAATACACCCTTAATTCTTGAGTTTTCTCTAATTTGAATAGCCAATGGCTCTAAAAAGATAGTGAATAGCAGTGGACTTAAACTACACCCTTGGCGGGTTGATCCTTACTAACCATGTTCTCAGATCTTGATAATATATTTTGAAAGCCATGTTAATATCTGAGGAAGATGTGACCAATGTATCGTTCTTTTTGATTGCAGTAATTACATTCTGATTATCAAATTTTTTAAGTTGTCTTGCCAATAACCTCCCCGTTTTTTCCCCATTATCATAGAAATTAGTTTTAAGACGGAAAAGAGCATACTCTGCCTTCTTGTTATAAATTTCATGGAAACTAAATTTGAGCTGACAAATTAACAGAGCTAACGATCGGATCCCCCACCGTGACTGTATTCAATCGAGTTCTTACACTCTTCTTCTTGGATCCCATGGAAATGTTTCATAACAATTTCAAGTTTAGTGACTTAATGAGCTACCACCGTCCAGTAATGTGTTGTTTGGGAGAGATTAAGTTGTTTAAAACCAGTATTAGGTTGACGGGGTTCGGAGCTCTGCTACGGCACAGCCATTCCTTGGTACCTCACCACGTGACTCCCTCCACCTGCCTTCTTAATGATGATTGACAGCTAACCTCTCAACCAAAGTAGACTACTCCTGGCAGGGCTTACGGTAGCAAAAAAGACCATAAGGCTTTGGTTCCACCCAACTATACATTAACACAGTACTTGATAACTGTCTACCATAGGGCTTCACCACTAATTGAATTTTAATTGCGATTACAATTTTTACTTCCCACGATCAAATTTGGGTGATTGAGTGATTCTTTTTTTTAAAGCGTCATTTCATAGAACACTCCGGGTTTTTTGCAATGCCAATCTACCACTCCGTAAAGCCGTCTGCTCATGAGCCAGTCAGAGAAGTTCCCCGTGCAGCTTAGTTTCTAGATGTAGACAGTCACAGAGGACAGAGTAACGGGAGGAAAACTCAACAGATAGGAGTCGCTTATATGTCGGTCTTAGGGTTTACCAGTTTACCAGTAAACGCAACATTTTGTCCCATCTGTTGTTTTTCAGACAACAGCAGTGACCAGTGCTAGTTGGTGCTAGTAGCGTCTGTTAGCTGTCAGCTCCTCTAGGACGCACCGGTGCTAATGTCCTTGCATCCCCTACAATGCTGTTTATATGGTTATGGTTTAATTTTGTGTTACATGACCCACTTTGTCTGTAAAGCCTTGCCTGTGTTGAATCTTTCCTTTGCTCTCTCTCCTCTTACTCCACCCCCGGCCACACAGCGGCCCGGTCCACACTTCTGACATTTGTCCACAGTTTACATTTTTTATTAACACAGCTGTATATTGTTAAGTATGAGGGGCTAACTAGTATTTGTACCAGTGTTTCTGCTGGTAACTCTGCTATCACAGCCGCCACGGTGAAGAACACAAGAAGTTATTGAATGCAACTAATTTCAGTTGGTAGAGTAATAGCGTGTGAGACGGAGCTGCTGGACTTGGACCAGAGATGTGACCCATTGCAAGAATATCATTGTTCATAAAAATGCAGCGCAGTGAAGATAGACGTTTCATACACACGATGTGTGGATCTGCCATTCGACCCGTGCTGGACCTGTTCATAATGAGTCAGCCGTCTCCTTGTGAGTACCGTCCATCGCACTCCCTCTCGCAGTTATAAATAGCCAATGTGACGATAAAATTTGTTTTGGTTAAAATCAACAAATAATCGTACGAACAATCGCGATCAAAATTTTGATCAAAATAATCGTGATTATCATTTTGGCCATAATCGTGCAGCCCTAGTCTACCAGTACATTTCTTCTTTGGAGTATACAACTCAACGAGGCCAAACTAACAACCATCCAGGCATGGTTTGGGATTACACTGTCCATCCAAGATCACCTTGTGAAACAGAAACTTCGGACCTGAATGTAGATTTGTGGGTGTTTTTTTGTTGTTGTTTTGTTTTCTGAGTAATGCTTTATACTTACTAGCTAATATTGGCATTGTAACTGCTATCTTTCATCTCCATTATCTCACTTTTTTTGAATAATGTACTGTAGTGGTTGGTTGTGGCTCAGCGGTTGTCTGCCACCCGGAAGATCGGTGGTTCGATTCCTGGCCCAACAGCCGCATGTTGAAGTGTCTTTGGACAAGACACTGAACACTGAGTTGCCCCTGATGCTGCGCTATCGGAGTGTAAATGTGTGTGAATGTTTATCTCATGAGCAGGTGGCACCTTGTACGGCAGCCTTGGCCGCAGTGTATGAATGTATGTGAATGGTGAATGGTTCATGTACTATGTCAAAGCGCTTTGAGTAATCGTTAAGATTAGAATAGCACTCATAACCACAATCCATTTTGTATGTGGTGTGTATGTTCAAAGTGATTGTGACTGTAAATGTAACATTTTAATCTTGTCTAATACAAATGGTTATACAAAACAAAGGAAAATAACTTTGAAAGTAAAAATGTAATGTATGTTAAACATAACTGCTTAATAAACAGATATTTGAGATAAATCAGACAAAGTCTCCAGTAGGGATGTACCGATACCACTTTTTTAAGACCAAATACAAGTACTTACATTTATGCACTCGCCGATTCTATGTACCAATAAGGTACTTAATAATCCTTGTGGGGTCCGAGGATGTTTTCAAACACGGATGACTTTGGCCTGCTCTGATATTGTCAATAAGAACAAAGCAATATTTTAAGTACCATGCCTTTTTCTATTCAAAGCTCAGTACCCATGGGCGGGACATTACCCTGAGCTAGTGTCAATAACATAAATCATATGATTCTTGTTATCGAAATACTGTTTAAGTTTAGAAAGAATTAAAAATGCAAACAAAAGAAAAATATCACCTTCTTTATGTTTACGCCTGTTGAGCTGATAAGCTGACGTTGGGCTGACAGCTACTCTGAATATCAGTGGTGAAGCTTACAGGCAACAGGCTGTTGATGGCCCTTTTTACAAAGCAGCTTTGAGAACCCGGTTTCTGCGATGTGGTGATGGCTGGGAATCTCACACCCTGGCTCCAGTACACTGAGAAGACGTTGAAACCCAGTATTTTTAACAACTGACAATGGCTGGTTGTCAAGTGAATCATGAAGGCCTATTGGGTAAGGGTCTCTTACAGTTATTTTTACAGCCAAAGCTCACCAAACGGCTGGCATTGATTGCTCCCCACCTGCCCCACAGAAAAGTTAATGTCCCATCGCTATAGTAGTATCGGGTGTGGTTGCATCAGAACAATTTTATGAATAGAAGTACAAGTACGTGCACCTGGCATCGGAGTGATCCCCGACATTGGCATCAGTATCGGTGCATCCCTAGCCCCCAGGTTAAACTGGATCGGCCCAACTCTAATACTTATTTATTTAACATTTTCTTACATCATTACCCTGAAATAGATCCTACTTAATTCTAATAAATCATTATTCTACTTTCCTCCTCAATCTTCTACCCAGGGTTATTTTGCAGAGCTGGATAACTCAGAGCTCAGCCACCTCATCCCCTTGTCCGTTGGGAACAGAAGGGATGTGCTGTTTGGCAACCTGCCAGAGATATATGAATTTCACAACAGGTAGGTGCAATGCAGTTTGTAAGTTTTCCGGACTTATGTGCCATTGTATTTAGGAAAAACTGAATTATCAGAATTAACAACAAAGCTACCACAGGATAAAATAATATAAAGATGACTGAGAAACTACTCCACAAAACATTACTGATGGAACTATGTTTAATCCTTAAAGTGAACGCAAATAAATTAGATGATAAAAAGGTTGTATTACTGTCAAAATAACCAATTGCACTTGCACTACAGATATAATTTATTCAATCTCATTTAACTGTGCAGCCATTACTTACTTACTTAGGCCTGTTACTCAGAGAAGGAGCATAGGCCACTGACAATATTTCTCCACCTTGTCCTGTTTTGAGCCAGCTTCTCCAGATCATGCCATCTGTAGCCAGGTCTTTCCATCTTGCCTGTGACTCTCCTCCTCCAGGTCTTTCTTGGTCTCCCTCTATCACGTTTGCCCAAGCAGGGCTTCGCATGTGAATGAATCAGGGCATGAAATTAACACCCGCCCACCCAGCAAATGTGGGTAAATTTTGCAATTGGCTGTCAATCTACTTGCCACGTTGGCTGGTTTCCAATGAGAATTGAATGATTTATAAGCGTACCTATCGGTAAGCAGGGTATGCAGTTGCTTAGTGGCCCGGACGAATCAGGGACAGCCGGGGCCCCCTATCGTATTTTCATTACTCGCGACAATCCCAGCAGTCCCATGTGCAACCACTGACCGATCAGGAGTGAGATCGGGTCAAATTCATTTCCTTGTTTCTGATATAAAGACGAGATGTGTGTGACTCGACCATCTCGCATTTATCAACAAATGTACAGCGAAAGACGTACACATTTTAACATAAATGTATGCTTTTTTCACTAAAAAGTCACTGAAAGTTGCTGCTGGTTTAATCCTGTCTGCTCCCATTCAACTAGTCGATTTATTGGTTGATACGTTCTGGCTCGAGCAAAATTCTGATTGGTTGATTTTTTGCCAGGTTAATTTGATCAGGTAGAAAGCACTTATTTCTAATGGGGGTGTTTTCAGAGCACCCCCGTTTCACAGGTAACAGTCTGTCTTCAGAACACCTCCCTTGTTTTCATTTTTTTGGATTAATCCAACCCACTGGAGACAGATTAAAGAAAGTACTGGTCTGGTGGTTTGCTGAATATTTATTTCATTGTGACCGTTTAATTTACAGTCAGTCCTCCTCTACCACATCAAAGACATTGGCAGTGTGGCAGCATTTTACAAAAATAAATAAAAGAAAAGAAGTTGAATGCAAAGTTTGCTAGCAACAGTTTGCATATCACAGCTTGACTCCAAACATGGCAAATCACCTAAAAACGGTAAGCTAACTTGTCTGCATTAGGTTGCCCTGTCTGTTTTGATTAGGCTATGTGATAATATCACAATTGGCATATTTCAATGTTTTAGTTTAATAATCGTTTTATAGCTGCGGGCGCACCCTGCGCAATGAGGGTAGTGTTCCCCAGACACACCCACACCACGCTGGATATTAAGCCTTCGCTATCATCCAAATGCAAAAATTATATCTTGGAAGGAATTGTTGACTTTATTGCTCAGGATATGAGGCCCATTGCTGTTTTGGAAGACCAAGGTTTTGAGAACTTTTTAAATTTTGCGAATGTATTTGAAAAACTTGTGGATTTAAGCATTTTAAGTATTTATTTTTGAATTTGATCTGAGTGACACTGCCTTGTTGTTATTGTTGTTATGCACTCTATTTTGTTTCAATTTAAAATTTGGCTAAATAGCATGTACTATTTTTGGGATTTGAGCACTTTATTATGTTTATTTACTTGGAGCCTAATGCGCAATTGCGCTGTGCCCACTGATTGTATTGGTTTGTTATGCAATTAATTTGGTTTATGCTCACGTCTTGATATGGTTTGTTTTAATAAATATAATTTTTTTTACTAAAGTGGACGTGCCTTTTGTGTTTAAGAGTAAAAGCTTTAAGTTAATAGTCTATTAGTGTCTCAGCCGCAAACCTGAGCTCCTATGTCAGCCGCTCTGTGCAAGGACTTATACGGATGAAATGATAGTGTCTGTCAGTTATTATAACATATGACAAAAACAGTTGTCTTTATATTATGTTACATATTCCTCAACACTTCTTCTGCTGATATCACAAGTTGACATTACTATTTTTGTAATTTTTGGAGTACTATTTTTGGAAATCATAGGCTATGATATTGCGCAGGTGCACGTGATGCAATGCTGACAGACAATTGTAATTTTAGTGCAAAATAATTTAGTATTTTGCAAATAGCCTACTAGTTTTTCATGTTTATTTACAATGAATTTAGGCGGACAAGGCTACCTAGTACTGCGCAGCTAATTAATCTAAAGTTTCTTCCCCCCCAGTCTACCAAGATTTTCTTTGGTTGATTACAGCCCTAACCGCCACTGTAGCAGGTGGTAAAAAAAGTTAACTTCAGGCCCTGGATTGAATTTTTAGGTTTCCGCAATGTGTGCCCAATCCTTCCCTATTTTCGTTTCTTTATTTCCATTTCTATCGCAGACTGCATTGCTCTTCCCACAGCTCTTCGTTCTCATGGGGTTCTTTGTTGTTTTACACTGTAGAGGAACTGGTTTTTATGCTTGAATTCCATAGCCGTATTTTGGTCTTGAGTGTGATGTTACTTTCTCTCAATATGGTCCCCATCATGCCAAATGCATTTCTTGCCTTGCCCTTTCTCCTCTTTACATCTCCTTCTGATCTGCCATCACTCGCTACCTTGCTTCCAAAATAAATTAAGGAGTTGACATCCTCGAGTGGTTGGTGGTTAACCATCAAGATGGCCAGCATCTTTGTATTGGCCTTGAGCACTTAGGTCTTCTGAATGCTAATATGGAGACCTTTCTCGGCTGCCTTCTGTTTTACCCTCTCAATTTCTCTTGAATTTGTTGGTGGTTTTGACAAGGAAAGGCAATATTATCTGCAAAGTCTAGGTCGTCCAGTTGTGCCTGTGGTCTGTGGCTTGCCGGATGGTCCAGTTGACCGATCTGAGGAATAGTAATGGGGAAAAGTAAGCAGCCTTTCCTAACTCCTTTTGTGATGTGGAAAGCCTCTGTCAGCTAGCTTTCATGAATAATTCTACATTACATTTCCGAAGAGGTGTTCTTGATGATGGTAGTAAACTTCTCTGGTATGCCGTAGTGTCTTATCAGTTGCCAGAGCACTTCCCTATCCAGACTGTTGAACGCTTTCTTGAAGTCCAGATACTGTGTAAAATGGTGACTTAAACTTGTGTGACTGCTCAAGGAGGATTTGTAGGGTTGCTATTTGGTCGACACATGATCTATTTTGCCTGAATCCAGCTTGGTTGTGTCATGGAGCTTCAAGGGAATGTAGGACCAAGTGCAAGACGGCAGACACACGAGTAAGCTCAGGGATTCATTTATAATGGAATTCAACAAACAAAAAGTGTCCTGGCCCAGGAAGGGCAGAGAGGGTCCATGGGAAGCAGAAAGTCAATGGTGCAAAAACGGAGGACAGTGGGACTCGGAAAATTCATCAGGAACTGGGGACCAAGGACAGTGGGGCTTAAGATGCGAAGAGTTGCGACTAGAAAGGCACTTGGTCCAGGGCTGCAAAAAGCAGCAAAAGTGGAATCCCTCTATTGACCGAACAGGCCATTGAGGACTCCCGGGCGGCCGGTGGCAAAGGTGAAACCCGTCAGGCGGCTAAACAGGTTGGCGAAGGCGGAGACCTACAGGAGGCCAAGCAGGATGGACGGTACACCTCTGGAGGCCGAGCAGGATGGCGAAGACTGTCAGGAGGCCAAACAGAACGGCCAAGTCAGAATCATTCTGGCAGCCACACAGGACGACAAGGGCTCTGAGGCAGCCGGCGGCAAGGGCAAAACCTCTAAGGTGGCCGAACAGGTTGGCGAAGTTAGAGACCCTCAGGTGGCCGAGCAGGACGCCAAAGGCAGACCCCCTCTGAGGTTGGCCCTCAGACGGGCCAGAGTGACCAAGGCACCCCTGAGACTCTGAGGTGTCTCTGAGGTGTAGAGGGGCCAGAGTGACCAAGGCACCCCTGAGACTCTGAGGTGTCTCTGAGGTGTAGAGGGGCCATAGTGACCAAGGCACCCCTGAGACTCTGAGGTTTCTCTGAGGTGTAGGATAACGGCACAGTCCCTTAGGTGTCGGACAACAACAAAGTCTCTTTGCTGGACAACAGCACGATCTCTAAAGTGCTGGACAACGGCACAATACCAGAGATGACCAGCACCGGCACAGTCTCTGGGATCATGGTCAACGGAGGCACTGGGAGACTGGTCAGCTGAGGCTCTAGAATACTGGTCAGCGTAGACTTTGGGAGAACGGTCAGCTAGGACTCTTGGCGGCTGGATGTCAGCTAGGACGCTGGACGGCTGGACTACAGCTGACGAACACTGGTCAACTTTGGAACATTCTGTGACTGGTTTACGCATTCTTCTTTATATAACGTTATTGTATAATGTTGTGGATCCAAGCCTACCCTTTTAATGGACTGTATATACAGTGAGGAAAATAATTATTTGAACACCTTGCTATTTTGCAAATTCTCCCACTTAGAAATCATGGAGGGGTCTTAAATTGTCATTGTAGGTGCATGTCCACTCTGTAAGACATAATATTAAAAAGAAAATCTAGAAATCACAACGTATTATTTTTTAAACTATTTATTTGTATAATACAGCTGAAAATAAGTATTTGAACATCTAAGAAAATCTATGTTAATATTTGGTACAGTAGCCTTTGTTTGCCATTCCAGAGGTCAAATGTTTCCTGTAGTTTTTCACCAGTTTTGCACACACTGCAGAAGGGACTTTGGCCCACTCCTCCACACAGATCTTCTCTAGATCAGTGAGGTTTCTGGGCTGTCGCTGAGAAACACGGAGTTTGAGCTCCCTCCAAAGATTCTCTTTTGGGTTTAGGTCTGGAGACTGGCAAGGCCACGCCAGAACCTTGATATGCTTCTTACAGAGCCACTCCTTGGTTATACTGGCTGTGCGCTTCGGGTCATTGTCATGTTGGAAGCCGAGAACCATCTTCAATGCTCTAACTTAGGGAAGGAGGTTGTTCCCCAAAATCTCGCAATACATACAAGTAACTTTGGACAGCTCTTTGGTCTTGGCTATGTTAGTAGTTGGATTCTTTTTTTTTTTTTTTAAAGATTATTTTTTGGGCATTTTTTAGGCCTTTAATGACAGGACAGCTGAAGATATGAAAGGGGAGAGAGGGGTAGTGACATGCAGCAAAGGGCCGCAGGCCGGACCCGAACCCGGGCCGGCTGCGCAGAGGAGTAAACCCCCATACACGGGCACCCGCTCTAACCACTGAGCTATCCGGGTGCCCTAGTAGTTGGATTCTTACTGATTGCATGGGGTGGACAGATGTCTTTATGCAGCTAACGACCTCAAACATGTGCATCTAATTTAGGATAATAAATGGAGTGGAGGTGGACATTTTGAAGGCAGACTAACAGGTCTTTGAGGGTCAGAATTCCAGTTGATAGACAGGTGTTCAAATACTGATTTGCAGTTGTAGTTAAAAAATCAAACATTTTGATTTCTGGATATTTTTTTTAGATTATGTCTTTCACAGTTGACATGCACCTACAATGACAATTTCAGACTCCTCCATGATTTCAAAGTGGGAGAACTTGCAAAATAGCGGGGTTTTAAAATACTTATTTTCCTCACTGTATATAACGCTTTTCTAGTCTTAACAATTACTCAAAGCACTTTTGCATAATAGAGGAACCATGCCATTCATACACTGTGGCTGAGGCTGCCGTACAAGGTGTCACCTGCGCATCAGATAAACATTCACACACATTAACACTCCGATGCGCAACTCAGGGTTCAGTGTCTTGTCCAAGGACACTTCAACATGGGACTGCAGGGCTAGGGATTGGACCTCCAACCTTCCGACTGGAAGGAAACCACTCTTAGCTGTTAAACTCAGGAAAGAGATACAGGGTGTGTCTGTGCAAATATGATGAACGTATGATTATGAATTCTTTCATTTATTCTCTGACTGAATGTATGTATGGATATGAATCAGAGATGGGAGGTAACAAAGTACAAATACTTCGTAAGTGTGCTCAAGTAGATTTTTCAGATATTTTTACTTTACTATTTATTTTTTTGGCAACTTTTTAATTTTACTCCTCACATTTTTACACGAATATCAGTACTTTCTACTCCTTACATTTAAAAACATTAGCTCGTTACTTCAGTTTTGAACAAAAGGTTGTCTATCAGGTGTGATTGTGAGTGCATGTCGAGGAGAATAGCATGGACACGCGCCTCACACCGCGAGCGGTAGTGCACGGCACACAGAGAAAAAAGTGAGGGAAAAGAAAAAGAAACTAGCTGTCCGGAGGATAATCAGTTGAGATCGTGTGCGTCTTTTAGAACTGTAAGTCATATAACTGATGTCGTCAGTTCATTTAAACCTGTAGTTGTATTGGTCTGTAGTTCTTGCAAATTTAAAAGTTAGCTTGTTTGTGTTCCTCACCTGTTAGCTATGTTACACCTGTTAGCTAGGTTACACCTGGCTGTTGACTCGATATAATGGCGATTGTTGAACTTCCTTGCTCATTAAGATAATGTAATTAATAGTGTTTTATTGTTATTATTTACTAGCATATATGGTTCCTATGCCCTGTGTATGGTAGCTTTTACAATGTTATTTTTTCTTTTTATTACCACACAAACATAACCATAAGCCATAGCAGAGCTTCCCCCCCCCTCCCCATGTTTATACTGATGCTTGATTGTAATTAAGCATCAACAGAGAGAAGTTGTCTCCGTCCGTGTTTTAACAGACACACCTGGGCCAAAGTTGGAAACCAGAATCAGCTTTAAATACAGTCCTAATCTAATCCTTACTAAATTTATAAAAATGTCACTGGAATTTGTTATTATTTTTGCATCATCAGTACCAATTGAATCTATTTGGATGGGAATACACACTGACTTCTCACAAAATCACACTTGAATTGATATCTTGCTACTCGGTCAGAATCTTATTAACCTGGAGTCCCAGTCTCTGTCGCAATAAATAAGCTATACGTTTTAGGCCTATTGGCAGACAGCCATTTAAAATGTAGCCAATGGCATATAAAGAACAAAGAATAAAGAGCCTTTTTCGCATGTCCTCTGAAGTTTCTCAGCATGCTCTCTAATAATATCCCTCTGGTCCAGGTAGCTTTGTTATTTGCAAGGCTACTTTCACTTTTATACTTTAAGTAAATGTCCAATCCTCTACTTTGTTACTTTTACTTGAGTAAATAAGTTAAATCAGTACTTCTACTTTTACCAGAGAATTTTCTAACAAAATTATAAGTACTTGTACTTGAGTACGGGAAGTGAGTACTTTTGCCATCTCTGATATAGAGGAATGAATGCACTTTTGTTAATTTTATTTTTTACTAAGACTGCACGCATGGATGCATATGTAAGTAAGATTGAGTGGTTGTAAGGCATGTATGGTGAACAGAAGAATGTAAGAAGGATGGCTTCTATCTTATTTTAGTAAAGAAAAGGTTTTTGTTTATTTTGTCTGTTTCCTGCCAACACTCTCTTAAAGCTCTCTTTGAGCTCTTAAATATTAAACTTTCAACTCCTCTTATTATTCCATCGCTATTTTCCGAACCTGGAACTTTCTCTGAGTTTTTAATTGCTGGCGCGCTTGTTAAACTGAGGCAGCAGGGCTTTCGCACTGCGCTCCCCTCTATCCACCTGGCGAATGTCCGCTCTCTGGCCAACAAAATGGATGAACTGCTTCAACAGAACTAACTCGGAATTCTTCAGATCTGCCGCACTCTGCTTTACCGAATCCTTGCTCACTCCGCTCATCTCGGACAGCGCATTATCATCCCGGGATTCAATCTTTACCGGGCGGATCGCGTACTGGAGCTCACGGGGAAAACAAAGGGAGGCGGACTCTGTCTCTACATAAACGAAGGTTGGTCATGCAGCCCCTTACTTAGAGTCACTATTCATAAACTGCAAACCCTTTTATTCACCGCTGGAGTTTTCCTTGTTCATTCTGGTCACCGTCTACGTCCCACCTCAGGCCTGTGTCAGTGAGGCGTTACTGCACCTGGCCAACCAGATAACTATCGTTGAGAAAAAACATCCTGACTCCTTGCTCATTGTTATTGGGGGCTTCAGAAAACCTCAGCCACAAACTTCCAAAGTATAGACAGCATATTAAGTGTCCAACCAGGGACACTAATACACTGGACCACTGCTAAACTACATTAAGGGACGCCTATCGCTCTGTCCCACGTGCAGCCTTGTGACTCTCTGATCACTGTCTGGTTCATCTTGTCCCGACATACAAGCAGAACTTAAAATCTGTTAAACCTAAATCTGTCACCACCTAAAGAGGGTGAAAAGATGGACCAACGAGTCAAAGCTTGATTTAAGTGTTTTTGAGGCTGCAGCCACTGATCTGGACTAACTCACACTGACATCTAACATCAACTTCTGTGAGGACATCTGTGTGCCGACTAAAACCTTCTGCACATGCAACAACCAAAATCCCTGGTTCACAGCAAGACTCAGGCAGCTCCGTCAGTCAAAAGAGGAGGCCTTCAGAAGTGGTGACGGAGTCCAGGAGACCATCCCCCAACACTGCTGGTCCTCAACGACTGGCTGACGAGCTGAACAGCTTTTACTGTAGGTTTGAAAACACCACAGTCACACCCCTTCCCCACACCAACTCACCAACTCACACTTCAGTCACTAACCTTCCCCCACCTGTACGCTATCACCTCCCCCCCTCTGACCCCTCACCTGCACTCACGATCTGTCAAGTGGATGTGCGCCAGCTCTTCCAGAGGCAGAAGACGGTGTGTCACCATCCTGCCTAAAAATCTGTGCAGACCAGCTGGACCCCATCTTCACTCAGATCTTCAACAGATCTCTGGAGCTCTCTTAAGTTCCCTCCTGCTTCAAACGCTCCACAATCATCCCAGTCCCCAAAAAACCCTCCATCTCTGGACTAAATGACTACAGGCCTGTCGCCCTGACATCTGTAGTCATGAAGTCCTTTGAAAGACTTGTGTTAGCCCACCTGAAGGATATCACAGTCGCCTTGCTGGACCCCCTGCAGTTTGCCTACAGGTCTAAAAAGTTGGTGGGTAATGCAGTCAACTTGGGACTGCATTACATCCTGCAACGCCTCGACTCTTCAGGGGCTAATTCAAGGATCCTGTCTGACTTCAGCTTGGCGTTCAACACCATCATCCCAGACATCCTGAGCACCAAACTCTCCCAGCTCACTGTGCCAGCCTAAACCTGTCAGTGGATCACAAACTTCCTGACTGAAAGGAGTCAGCAGTTGAGGCTGGGGAACATCACATCCAGCGAACGGACTATCAGCACTGGCGCCCCCAGGGGTGTGTGCTCTCCCCACTGCTTTTCTCCCTCTACACAAATGACTGCACCTCAGGAGACCCATCTGTTCAACTCCTGAAGTTTGTTGACGATACAGCGGTCATCAGCCTCATCCGGGACGGTGATGAGTCGGCCTACAGACAGGTTCTCTGGTGCAGTTAGAACAACCTTGAGGTCAACACGCTCAAAACTGTGGAGATGATCGTGGACTTCAGGAAGAGACCTCCCCACTCTTCCCACCCATCACCATACTCAACAGCCCTGTGGAGGCTGTGGAATCCTTCAGGTTTCTGGGATCCACTATATCCCAAGACCCTCCGTTCATGACTTATACTCCTCCAGAGTCAGGAAACAGGCAGGAACCATCACTGCAGACCTATCTCACCCGGACACAACCTGTTCCAGCTTCTCCTCTCTGGTAGGTGCTACAGAGCACTGAACGCCAAAACCAACAGATTCAGGAACAGTGTCTACCCACAAGCCGTCTCTCTGATGAACAGCTGACTTCTTACCCACAGTGTCAGGTTTAATTCTGGTCAATAACCCAGTAACACTGTCTCTACAGCACCTGTTTACTGGTTCCGCTTATTATTCCACTTATTTAGTATTATTCATTATTCCCATTCTCACATCTCACTTATTTTTTATGTATTCATCATTCTCATTTCCTATTTCAGAACTGTTCATAATGTTCTTACTGTTCATACTGTTCATGTTGTAATAAAATAACATAACACTAATTATCCCAGTATCCTTTCCACTATGTTCCACATTTAAATAATTTTATTGAACTCTTCATTGCACTCATGCCTCTATATTGTGTCTGTTTAGAGCATGTATATATTGTGTATATATTAGTGTGTACATTTTTTTTGGGGTTGTTTTTGTATGTGTAAGCACATTGTGAGTAAGAAGGTTCCAAAGAAAAATTCCTTGTATGTGTCCTCATACCAGGCAAATAAAGCTGATTCTGAAAATGGTCATTTGTAATCTGCAATTTGCGCAGCTCTTTGAGTAGCACTTATGTTGACTGTAAATTTGTCTTAATTGTTTCACCCCGTGTTTGTTGTTGTGTGCCTTTTATAACTATTGCACCAATGTTACTCAGTGTCCAAAACCACATTTTTCCTTAGGGAGACTAATAAAGATTTGTCTACTAATTAGCCTTTAGTAATATTTCTGACAGTAGAACACGGCATAAACCTATGTAAAGGCCCAGTCAAGCAAAAGAAGGAAAATACCGTGATGTACCATGAAATTGCCAAAATCTTAAACAATACCACCCAGCACTAGGTTCCATTTCAAACAGAAGTAAAGTAGGTGTCTCCCTCCTGGCCCGGTTGAAATAAAAAATGGAAATGCAACAATGTCACTTTTCTGATCAGTAACTAGATTACTGTACACTGCCTGCTTGTACTGTTGGGTATTGGCTAGCTTGTTGATTGACTCAAACAAGGATAATAAGACTTTGTTATCTCCAGGTCCTAACTGAGATTACATTGATGACACCAGGGTAATTTTGTCAGACTTGACAAAGCTCCTCCAGAGCCACAGAAGACACATGTGGTTGTGGCCATATTTAATTTGGTAAGATATTAATTAATATATAAAATCATTGGCGTCTGCTGGTCTTTCAAAGAGGGTAAGCTCCTTTTTGGCATTTATCTAATGTAGTGTCAGAATCACTGAAAGAAACTGCTCAAAGCATCCCGATTGAAGTCCATGGACGCCAGGCTTGCAGAAGAAACTGTACTGACACCACAGGAATGTATAGGAAGGATATCGAGTCAGTCGACCTGCTATATGTAGCTGATTCTGAATGAACTCGTCTTCAAGATGAACGTGTTCTAACACATTTTTTGTCAATAAAATGTTACCACAATAGTACATATTTGACCATAAATTTTGGGGCATTCCCTTGCAGTCTTAAAGAAATCACCTCTGGAAACAATGGCATGCTGAATTGGTGTTTAGAAGAACTAGGACATCAATATTTAGTTTGATAAGGAGATGAGTAGAGTTAGACGCCATCTTACCCAAGAAACTCTAACGAATGAATGACTACAGCAACTGCACTGTAGGAATGTCCAAGTTCTTGAAGCTGAATTTGGCTTGCAGCTCGTAAAAGAAAAATTACAGTAGCTATGTTTCCATCCACATGTTTTTATGCCAGTTAAGTGATGTTCAATCAAAAATGACAAATTTCATTTATAATGATTTAAAGTTCCTTTGTTCAGTCTCATTGGATTTTGTCTTGATATAGGGCTTATGCAATAAATGCTGATGGAAACGTTATTTGCCAAATAAATAATGAGTTGCGATTAAGTTTGAGGTCATTTTGAGGAGTGGACGCTGGCAGCTTTTTGCAGCCGCTGCTCTCCGGTTAACTATTTTGAAGTTATTTTAACGTTTTTGCGGATCAATGGGCCGTGTATTTGCACTCAAGCAAGAGCATAAGCCTTCGCCTTCGCTTGGAACGTCGGTTGCTGCTGTCGGCTAGCTGCCCGGTGCCGTTCATAATGTGGGCTTCCAAGTTTTACATTTGGTTTATCCTCATCTGGACTGTCCTTTCAATTCTACATCAACCCGGGGCCGGTCTGACCCAGTATACAGCGGCTGATCTCCTCCTGCTCCGCGGGCTTCTGTCTGTGCCTCCCCCGCTAGTTTTTGAGATACACCCTGGCATCACGCTCCTTCCCTGCCGGAGATCCATCCACCGCGGATCTTGCCGGAATTTCAACCTTGATGTCTCAAATCCAATAACATCATTCTGGTCCACTTCTTGCCGTTCCCGCCGACGCTCCTCCCGGGCCGCTGACCGCGGTTCGCTTGCTAACCTGGCAAGGGTAGCAAGCCCCGCCCCCGGCAACAACAACTCTACTGTCAACTTTGGTTTCCTGAATGTCCGCTCTCTCACAAACAAGGGTCAGCTCATCCAGGATCTCCTCACTGACCGTAAGCTGGACTTCCTCTGTCTCACGGAGACCTGGCAACAACCCAGTGACTTCACTCAGCTCAACGCCTCCAATCCATCTGGGTTTGTTTACCATTAGGGATGAGCGATTACAGCATTATCTGTATCTGTATCTGTTTACCACATGGATTATCTGTATCCGTATCCGTACTCGAACTGGGCGGGGCCTAAACCGAAAGTGATCAGATTTAACCCGGAAATGGGTCTGGTTGTCTTGAAATGTGCGGGGCTTTAACCGGTATGTTATTGTTATATTTATTGCTGATTGGAAAACTATTTACATAAAAGCATCGAGCTTCAGATCAATGGTGTTGTCATGGTAACAAACAAACTATATACAGAACGTTTTCCACACAGCTACTTTTTAAACAAATTCTCCATACTACTTACCCACCTCTCTACTCTCTCTCCTAATGTCATTCTCCTAGGTGATTTTAATATTCATATGGACAATATAAACCTCCCACTCACCAAAGAATTTTTTTCTCCTGTCTAGACAGTTCTGGATTCCATCAGTATGTTGATTTCCCCACACACATAAAAGGACATTCACTGAATTTGATTTGCGGCTCTGGCTTACTCCCCTCCAACTGTTCTACTGATGATGTTCACATTTCTGATCATTTTTTTTGTCCTTCAATATCTCTCTGTCTCTCTCTGTAATCAAGCCAGTCGGGCAGATTTCTTTTTGTATTATTAAAAACATAAATACAGACATCCTATCCTCCCACATTGACAATTTGCCTATCCCTGATCTTTCCTCTCCAGACCACCTTGTCACCCATTATAACTCTGGACTTTGCAATATTCTCAACTTCCTTGCTCCTCTCAAAACCCGATCTGTGTCCTTTTCCCGCTCTGCCCCTTGGTTTTCACCTGAGCTCCGCCTCATGAAAGCCAAAGCGTGCTAAATTGAACGCCTCTATAAAAAAACTGGTCTCTTCATTCACAAAGAAATGCATAAATCTCATCTTCTTCATTACTTAAACTCAATAGCCCTAACTAAATCAAACTACTATTCTGACCTCATCTGCTCCAACAAAGGAAACTCCAGGTCTCTCTTTTCAATAATCCATAATACTTTTAATCCCCCTGATTCCCTCCCTTCTCACATATACTCAGTTGAGACTTGAAATTCATTGGTTGTCTTTTTTATTGAAAAAAATCAACTTCATTCCCCAGCAATTACATCTGACCCCCTTGCCTTCCCCTCCCCCTTTGCCCCTCCCCAATAGCCATTCATTTTGCTGCTTTCTACTGCCCACCCCCTCCGAAATTTTGGATTTCATTCGTAAATCCAAGTCCTCAACCTATTCTCAACCTATTCTCCACAGCTCTGGTCAAAACCTGTCTCACTTCCCTCCTCTCCTTCATAACTTCCATTATTCATTCCACTCTCTCCTCTGGTATTGTCCCCTCCCTTATCAAAACAGCATCTGTCTCAGCGATTCTGAAAAAACCTGGCTCAGATCCAGCTAACTAAAGTAATCTTTGTCCTACCTCAAATCTTCCCTTTAGTTCTAAAAACCTTGAAAAAATAGTGTCTGCTCAACTCCATGGTTTTCTTACCCTTAACTGTCTTTACGAAACTTTCCAGTCTGGTTTTCGCCCCTCCCATGGAAATGAAACTGCCCTAATAAAAATCACCAATGATCTCCTCACAGCTTCTGATTCCGGACTCATCTCTATCCTCATCCTCCTCGATCTTAGTGTGGCCTTTGATACCATTTCTCACTCCATTCTCCTCAATAGACTATCTTCTCTCGGCATCTCTCACACCCCTCTTGACTGGTTATATATCTCTCCAACCGCACTTAGTTTATTCAGCTCAGATCTTTCACATCCCATCCTTCCCCTGTTACTACTGGCATCCCTCAAGGTTCAGTTCTAGACCCCCTCCTTTTCATCACCTACCTACTTCCCCTTGGCAATATCTTCCGCAAATTCAACATTCATTTTCATTGCTACGCAGATAACACCTAGCTCTACCCCCTTGTCCCTTACTAACTGCTTACTTGAAATTAAAGACTGGTTCACCTCAAACTTCCTTAAACTAAACAGTGATAAAACCAAACTCTACCAATTGACAACTCCTTGGTCTCCCCTTCCCCTCAGGTCAAGAGTCTGGGCGTCATCCTCAACTCTTCCCACACACATAAATAATATCTGCCGGTCTGCATACTTCCGCCTACGCAACATAAACTGCCTCCGTCCCTCCCTTACCACCCACACTGCCCCAGAAGAAGACCCCAGGGGGCTATGATTGACAGCTCTATTGGTTACGCTATCCGTGGGCTTCTAGCATGAACTTTTTCCCGCATTCCTTTCCATGTTGTATAAACAGATCCCCTATATAAACCATACCTCTACACACACAAATTCCTTCGGTTGCTGTGTGCCGCTCAATCTCACTCGCACACAGAACACCATTAAGTGAACATCTCTCTCCCTCTCCCTCCGCAGGGCTTTTCCGTTAACATTTAGGGTTTCTTCAGCTTCAGGTTTGTTTTATACTTCTGTGCAAACTAGTACCTAGCAACCAGGAGACTTCTGGTAACCGTGGGGTTTCTTCAGACATAGTGCTTGGTAGAATGGAACTCGGGTTGCATCTCTGCCGTTGGAGTTGGCTAAGTCAGTGTCGGACACCGTAGTTTTGTCTGGACCCCTGACAAATCTAACCAGCGGTGACATGTATAGCCGCATGTCGTCATTTCGCCGCTGGCTATCGAGGTGGTGTCCAGATAATGATGTGGGCTTTGTGGATCACTGGCAGTCTGTCTGGGGAAGACATGGTCTGATTCGGAGAGACGGCATTCATCCCACTTGGGATGGAGCAGCTTTCATTTTTAGAAATCTTGAAAAGTTTATTAGTGGACCTAATCCTTGACAATCCAGAGTTGGGACCAGGAGGCAGAGTCGCAGTGTGACACACTTCTCTGCTCCTTTATTCCAGGAGTTACCTAGTAAAAACCCCAAAGTGACGGTGTCTGCCCCCCGACCATTGAAATTATTTAAATTAAAGGTAAACAGAGGAGGAGCTGTGCATAAAAACCTCATAACAATTAAAACCAGAAGTGCAATAGTGCACCAGAATAGCAGAATTAAATATGGACTCCTAAACATCAGATCTCTCTCTTCTAAAGGTTTTTTCTTCTAAAAGAATTAATATCAGACTCTAATATTGATCTATTCTGGCTTACTGAAACCTGGCTGGGTGATGGAGAATATGTTAGTCTAAATGAATCCACCCCTCCCCGTCACACTAATACTCACATTCCTCGAGGCACAGGCTAAGGAGGTGGAGTTGCAGCTATCTTTGACTCTAGTCTACTAATCAGCTCTAAACCTAAACTGAATTATAACTCATTTGAAAGTCTTGTTCTTAGTCTTTCACACCCAAGTTGGAAATCAATACAACCAGTTCTATTTGTTATAGTGTACCGAGGACCTGGTCCATACTCTGAATTCTTATCCGAATTTGCAGAGTTTTTGTCAAACTAAGTGCTAAAAGTTCTTATTGTAGGGGATTTTATTATTCATGTGGACGATGAGAATGATAGCCTTAGTACTGCATTTATCTCTCTTTTAGTTTCTATTGGCTTTTCTCAAAGTGTTCATAAACCTACTCACCGTTTTAACCACACCCTAGATCTTTTTCTGGTGTATGGTGTTGAAATTGAACATTTAATAGTGTTCCCACAGAATCCCTTTTTATCTGACCACTGTTTGATTACTTTTGAGTTTATACTGCTGAACTACACGCCATTAGGCAAAACCTTCTCTACAAGACGTGTATCTGATAGTTCTGTAGCTAATTTTATGGATGTGATTCCATTAGCATTTAATTAGTTACCAAGTCACAAAGTAACGTAGGACTCCTATGCTAATTTCAGTCCCTCCCAAATCGATCATTTTGTTGATAGGGTAGCAGGCTCGCTGCGCTCGACACTCGACTCTGTTGCCCCTCTAAAAATGAAGATAATAAAACAAAGACGGTTAGCTCCATGGTATAACACTGAAACCCGCAAATTAAAGCAATTATCACGGAAACTTGAGAAGATTTGGCGTTCCACCAAATTGGAAAATTCTCGTTTAATCTGGCAAGATAGTCTTAAAACGTATAGGAAGGCCCTCCGTAATGCCAGAGCAGCGTACTACTCGTCATTAATAGAGGAAAATAGGAACAACCCCAGGTTTCTTTTCAGCACTGCACCCAGGCTAAGGGAAGGTCACATCTCTACTGAGCCAAGTATTCCCATAGCTCTTAGTAGTAACGACTTTATGAGATTCTTCAATGATAAAATTATAACCATTAGAAACAAAATTCACCAAGACCTACCTTTAACTGGTACTGACTTATCTCTAAACTCAGGAACTTCAGAAACAGCTGTAAAACCAGATATTTGTTAAGACTGCTTGGCTTCACTTGATCTTTATCAATTAAATTCAATTATTTCTAAACCATCAACCTGGCTCTTAGACCCCATCCCGACTAGGGTACTTAAATAAGTTTTACCATTACTCAACACTTCTATACTCAATATAACCAATCTCTCTTTATTAACAGGCTATGTACCACAGCACTTTAAAGTGGCTGTAATTAAACCACTTCTGAAAAAGCCCAACCTTGATCCAGATGTTTTAGCCAACTATAGACCTATGTCCAACCTTCCATTTCTCTCTAAGATTCTTAAGAAACCAGTCGCCAAACAACATGTGACTTTCTGCATAACAACATCTTATTTGAGGATTTTCAGTCAGGATTTAGAGTTCTATTTCATATAGGCTTCGCCCTCTAAGGCTACGCTATTGGGTTTATCCCTTCGCGCATGCGGAGTCGAGAAGATTTTCTTTCCCGCCCTAGCGTCCAGCGCGGGCCTCGACTACGTCCGCATTTACTGCATATATACACAGCGGACCCGTTGATCGTCTCCCACTTTTTCTTCAACTTCGCGGTATGAAGACGAGCTCAAGACTCTCCACCGGTGCCCGCCATTGCCCCTCCTGACGGACCGGCTACATCCTTCTGAAACTGAAGGCTCCCGTCTCTCGCTATGCCCCGTTTACTCGGGTTCAACTGCTCCCCCAGCGGACAGTAACTTGTACGAGGTCTGTAAACGGGCAGCGGAAAAATTGGGGATACAATGGCCTGCGGCCTAGGACACCGAGGGGGGCGGTGAGAGACCTGTATGAGGGCAAGAGGCTCCCACCAGCCCAGCCACCGATGAAACAGCTTCTGCCGGCTGTGCCTGCCTGTATGAAGGAGATGAGTCGGTACTGGTCCTGCCCTTTTAAGAGTAGGCTCCCAACCAAGGGCTGCTCTAAGCTTGAGATCTTTGGGATGGGGGAACTGGGGCTGGCCGAACCCCCAGCGGTGGAGCCTTCACTGGCTCATCACCTCCACTCAAACTGCCGCTCTCTCTCAGCCTCCCACAGCATTCCTCTGCCTAACAAGACAGAGCGGCTCACCGCCTCCATGTTTCAGAGGATGTACAGTTATGCAGCGCAAGCAGTCTGCTCCCTCAATGCAATGACACTGCTGGCTGCGTACCAGGCGGAAATCTTGGAGGATATGGGCCGCCAGCTGGACTCAGGAGCCCCTAACCCGGTTCTCTGGGACGAAATCTGTGTGGTGAATGACCTGGTGCTGCGCTGCTCACGGGGTGTGGTGCAGGGCTGCGGCCGTGTAATGGGGCTCACAGTCGCAGGTGAGAGGGCCTTGTGGCTGAACCTGTCAGGCCTGAGTGACACACAGAAGGCGGGAGTCATGGACGCAACATATGACCCCACAAAAGGTCTGTTTGGTCCAGCTCTGGAGAAGATGAGAGAGGCCAGCACCATCAGAAAACAGGAGGGTGAAGCCTTCGACCTCTGCCTGCCCCGGAGGCACACACCCTGTCCCCAGCAGGGACAGCAGCAAAGGTGGCGCGCGGGGCTACAATGCCACAGAGGCAGGCCACTGGTCCACAGACTAGCCAGCAGTCTCGGTCAGACAACTCCAAGCCATGGGGGAAACACTCCTTTGTGGCTGTGGCAGCAAAGAATCGCCGCTCCCACCCCGGAGAAGGGAAAAAGAAGCGGCCATTCTAACCCCCCCAGCTTCTCCCTCAACCCCTCCTACAAACAGGAGGAAGGTTGGAGAGGTAGAGAAAAGGTTTGTGGTTTAGGGGCCCTTGTGTTACAGAGTTCTCCAGGGGACCCCTCTAAGTTTCTCTCCCTCCTCTTCCAAGAGGAGGAGAGTCAGGGGCAGACAGTCTTAAAGTGTCACCAAGCACTTTTACCAAGTTCAAAAGAGAAACAAATAAAGCATGCATTTTCGCATCCAGGTGCAAAGCCAAGGGTGAAATGTTTCCCCCAAAACCAAATAAAAATAACACCCATGACAAACCTGAGCCATCAGGTCCCTGCAGGGGGAGCTCTCGCTCCTCCCATGGGAGAACGCTCCCTCCTGGCCAGGGAGGTGACGTCACTGCAATGCGACAACAAGGGTCCCCTCTCTGTCCGAGCAGACAGGTGGCGCGCATGCGCAGTTCACGCATGGGTTCTGTCCAGTGTTTGTCAGGGCTACAGACTACAGTTTGCTATGAAACCACCCAGATTCAACGGTGTGTTAGTTTCAATGGCAAAAAGGGGATGCAGCACAAGTCCTGCAGGACGAGATAACATCCCTATTAAACATACAAGCGATCAGAGCTGTGCCGGACGAGGAAACGCATCAGGGGTTTTACTCCCGCTATTTCCTCATTCCCAAGAAAGGGAGCTTGTTGCCTCGCCCAATTTGAGATCTCCATGTGTTAAACAGACATCTACGAAAATAAAAATAAAAAAACACAAAAAGTGCTCTGTCGTTCAACCCGACCGGGGAATTGGTTTGTAACGATAGATCTTTCAGATCCATATTCCACATCGCCATTTATCCCGCACACAGGACATTTCTCAGGTTTGCGTATCAGGGCAGAGTCTTCAAATACCAAGCCGTCCCATTCGGGCTGACATTAGCGCTGAGGGTCTTCACCAGGTGTGTGGAGGTGTGAAGAGATTTCTCTCTTCACGTTCAAGATGGCTCAAGAGATGACACGGGACACCAAGATACTTTGTACAAAGGGCAACCTGCTCGGCTGAACACCCACAGAGAGAGTCGCCCCGAGACAGTTCCTTGTTCCTTTATTTATAGGTTGATACAAACAGAATAGTGTGTGAGTGTGTGTGTCAGTCCTAACCGGACTGATACAAACAGAATAGTGTGTGAGTCAGTCCTAACCGTTTGGGACTTCGTCCTTGTGCTTTAGTGAGATACATGTTTCAATAAAAAGAACATCCTGTGAAATGCTTGCATTAGCTTTTATGAGAATAGAGTGTGACAATCACCCCTATATTGCTACACAGCCAAGCAGTTGAATATAGTACATCGAATATATCTTATAACATTCCCTCCTGTGTGTCATACTCTGTAGGCATCAGACAATAACCCTTTTTTCGACTTTCAGTCATGTCATCATGTGAGAGCTTTTACTTCTTATTTACAGTATTATAGAGTCAGAGGTTACTAGCACTTGACTCTAGGTGGGGCTAGAGTTCTCAGTACTCTGCCCTTTAACACGGATGTGTCGTCATTGTCGCTTTCGTCGTCCCATGGTCTCTTGTGGATCTCTCTGGTACTATCGTAATTTCCGTCAGGGCCGTCGGGGCCTCTCTGTTGGAGTGTCATGTAGGTGTACACATGGGCAGCCAACATTCTATCCATCATTCTTGATACACATGGCATAATACATGTAATAAATAATACATAATACAACCTCTCTCTCCAGCTTCCTCACATCAACCAGTCCCAAAAACTCCATCCTGTAGAGGGAGCTACATCATCCTTTTTCATTTGGGCTAAGAGGTCGTTAAGGTGTGTGACAGTCTCAGTAATGTTGCCGGCTACGTCTGGGATGTATGTGCAGCACTGGTCTCCTATCACATGACACAATCCTCCTTGAGATGCAAGAATGATATCGAGAGCCAATTAATGTTGTGTTAACGTATTACATACTGCAGCAGCGAATGCTCCTAATGCACTGGAGCCCGCATACGTTATGGATGTTAGATTTTCCAATTGCACATGTAGCTTGTCGATATTATGTGCGTTCTTTACTGTGCCCCACCATG
>NC_048415.1:29575370-29577264 GCF_013103735.1 Etheostoma cragini
CGTTATGGATGTTAGATTTTCCAATTGCACATGTAGCTTGTCGATATTATGTGCGTTCTTTACTGTGCCCCACCATGGGAATGTTCCTGCCATGAATTTCTCTCCTTCAGACGTCATTAGGACAGGGAGGGCGCTACGCCTGCTACGTGGCTAATGGTGTGTTGTATGGTGTAGCCTAGCATGGATGGTTACAGTGGGACTCAAATAAACTAACGTACAGGTGCCAGCCCAGTGTGGGGGAAGGGCCCTAAACATATTCCTTCCACACAACCATACAGCCGAGGTGGTGCACAAGCCACCATCATCTGACGGGCCATATACATCAGTAATCCAAGTAACAACGTCTGATGTGCCTGTCACGTTGCATTTTGAGATGTTAAAGACCTTACCACAAGTAGCGTTAATGTTGAGTGTGCATCCTGACGTTTTTCCTACATACAGATTATCTGATCTGGCATTAGTTCGGGTGAAACACACAGGATAGGTGGTTTCAATCTGGTCTGTCGAGATAACCGTAAGGGGCCTGGTCAGGGCCTCATCCTTTTTATACGCGGATAAGATATTCGCTCTTATGGGAAGATTATCAGAGGTGGAACAATTAGCGCAATTGCTGGCATTCGTTCTCCACCAATTACCATACAATTGGTTCTCATTATTGTGTGGCTTGCTGATATTCCTTAGACTACACATCATACATTGCACTTCGTGTTCTGACAACGGCTGTGGTTTGACAAACATTGACTCGCTTATGCACCGTGGGAAAAAGGTACATGCATAGCATGATTCATTAATCTGTCCTGCTTGTAGTATAATAAGTAACGACTTATACCACGTGTTTGCTGTTGGGTCCACTCCTAGGGGGTGGTGGAAAATAGGTTGGAATTTTCCTACAATCAACACCTCTTTAGCTTGTGGATCTACAGGAGACAGTACAACTGCCCCGGGCTGGCTTAAGGCGGAAATATTATCTTTGGGAGCTATGCGACAAGTGTGTATTGCCAACATGGGTCATTACCGTTTGCAAAGGCGCAGAGCTGGTGTATGGTACAATTTGGACCCTGATTTGGGGTGAGGGTCTTTCCTATGGTGTTTATGTGAAAAGAGAATTTACCATTTGCTAATGTCAAATTGGAATACATTTGTTTCTCATTACTTTTATAGAAACCATATGAGTCTTTTGACCAGTGTTTTTCCGTAGTTGACACTACATGTCCCCAAGTTGATTTCCCATCAAGTAGGCGCTAGTAGGTACAAAAAATGCCATTATAACAGAACCATAATACGTTAGCTGTGTGTCCCCTTGTGTACTTGGACCCGCCATGACAAGGGTCCCTGTGGTGTCCAACGGTTGGAGTCGCCTGTTGTATTGTGGCATCAGTTGATGTAGCACATGTAATTATGGACAGTACCAATAATACCTGAACAACCCTCCCCATCATTTCACCTGCAGGTAACACACAGTGTGGTCTTATCCACGTTGGTTGTCTTCGCTAGCCCTTGTTACCAGGATTTCTCCCGTTGTCCCCTCTGAAGGACCCTTGTGGTCTCTTCAGGTAGGTGGACTGTCCCAAGGGAATCTCTAGTCTTCTCACTATATGTTACCTTAGTCTTTTGATGGGTCAGTGAGGGCTTCCACTGGTACTAGTTTACAATGACTCTGATGGATCCATGTCGCCTGTTCAGCTATCTTTATAGCTGTTGGTGTTGTCAGCAAAACTTGGTATGGGCCTTCCCACCTGGGCGCTTTCCAGCTGGACCTGTGTATCACCTTGATCAGGACCCAATCTCAGACTCCTGGTTTCCTGTGGACAGAGGGCACATTTCCATCTGGGACACGGTTAGTCTCAATTATTTCTTTCTGATCTAACATTTGTCTCATCCAGTCAGCTAAAGT
>NC_048415.1:29577364-29608929 GCF_013103735.1 Etheostoma cragini
ACATTTCCATCTGGGACACGGTTAGTCTCAATTATTTCTTTCTGATCTAACATTTGTCTCATCCAGTCAGCTAAAGTGTGCTCCTTGTCTGCCTTTTCTACAGGGCCGTTATAAATAGGTAATGGGAATGTTTGTCCATACACTATTTCAAATGGTGTCAGGCCTGAGGCTGTGGCTGTGATTCACATCCACATTTTTACCAACGCTAAACAATCTGGCCACGGTCTCCCTGTTTCTTCCATTGTTTTTCTAAGACGTTGTTTAATTGTGCCCTTTGTTCTCTCGACGAGTGGTGTTTTAAATTTATCCCTAACATTTCTGTCGCCATCTGTATGATCTGGTTTACAAAGTGGGACCCATTATCTGAACGGATGATATATGGTAATCCATAAGAGGGTATGTAGTGGTTGCATAAGGCTTTTGCCACTGTTACTGCATCTGCGGACTTGGCTGGGTATATCCTAACCCATTTAGATAATTGATCAATAACTACCAATGCATATTTAACACCCTTCTCATGATTTAGTTCAATGAAATCCATGTGTACAGTATGAAATGGATGAGGAGGTGTAGGTAATTGACCTCTTTTTGGTCGCAGTCCGCCCTGTGAGTTGTTTTTTTGGCATATCATACATCGAGCTACAAACATTTTAGCTGAGCTTTCAAAATTTATTGTATAGAAATAGTTATTAACCATAGTTACCATCCCTCCGGTTGACACAATGCGATAAGCTAGGGGTCACTAATGCTGCTGTTTGGTGTAGGGATTTTGGTAAAACTGGTTTGTTGTCGATGGTATAGACGTCATTAACTAAAGTAGCGCCCCTATGAATCCATTGTTGTATCTCTTTAGCTGGGGCTGCAAGTTGCTGATCCTTCAATATGTCTGTGGTGATTATATCTGTGTGGTATGTACTTGTGGTTTCATGTGTCTGCATGGCAGCGGCTTTCGCTGTTTTGTCTGCAAAGTTGTTTCCTTTAGTGATGTATGAATCATCTGTCTTGTGTGCTGTACATTTGCATAGGGCTAATGAGTGTGGGAGGCGCACAGCGTCTAGTAGATTTTGTAAAACTCCTGCAAGTGTTAATGTTTTCCCACTAGAGGTTTTAAACCCTCTATGTTTCCATATTTTTGCAAAGTGGTGCACTGCTCCAAAAACATATTGGCTGTCTGTATAGATATTAATGTATTGTCCCTCATGCATTTGGCATGCACGTATTACTGCTACAAGCTCTGCAGTTTGGGCTGAAGTTGTTCGTGGTAATGTGGATGATTCTAACACTTCTGTTAATGTGGTTACAGCATATCCCACACGATTGGTTCCAGTTCCGTCCTTTGAGGCTGAACCATCTACAAAAACATTTTTATTCCCTATTATTGGTTGTTGTGAAATGTCAGTGCGCGGGCGAGTGTATTTCTCAATTTCAGATACACAGCTGTGTGGTGTTCCGTCTGCTGATGCGGCTACTGCTTCTGCTATGTTTATGCCTGCACACTTCTGCAAAATGATGTTATCTCGTGACAGCAGTACACCGATCAGTTTTAGATGTCTGGCATGTGTAACAAACGGCAAGTGAGCGTGCAGCAATACTTCTTGTATTGTGTGTGGAACACATACTGTAACATTGTGTCCTAATACTACATCTGCACAGGCCAAAACTGCTTCTAGTGGGTAACAATTCTTTCCCTTCCGCTGATAACATGTGTCCTAAATATGCTACTTTCTGTTGCACAAATTGCAACTTGGATTTTGATACTTTGTGTCCCTCCTGTGCGAGGTGCCTCAACACCATCAAGGTGTTTTTTCTGCATGTTTCTCTTGTGGCTCCTGTTACTAGAATATCATCTACATAGAGGAGGTATTGCCCATTTTGTAATGGAGGACAGGTAGACATAGAGTCAGTTAGCACTTTAGAGTATATAGTGGGACTATTTACAAATCCCTGTGGTAATCTGGTGTATGTATAGACCTTTCCATTTAGTCTAAAACCAAACAGCCTCTGTGCTTCTCTACTTAGTGGGATGGAGAAAAATGCGTTAGATAGGTCAATGACTGAAAACCAGTTTGCAGTTTGTCATATGCTGTTCATTATAGTATGTGGATTAGCCACAGTGACTTTTTCTCTTTTTCTTTCAGTACTTTCTCAGCGTGCCTGGCTTGATTTTACTGCCTGTTGTACGCTGCCTGTTTCCATATCCACCCATTGCTTCTTTACTAAACTCAGTATGGGAGGCAATAGCCCCTCAATGAATTTGGATTTTAGCTGTTGTTGATATGCTGACCCATCATTAGTATTGTGTGGGATCCCTGAATGGGTTTCAAACACCCCCTCAAGGCGGTCTCTATACTCAGATGGAGACTCACCCTCCTTCTGCTTGCAATACCTTATTACCTATATTCATCTTTTTGTCCATAGCGAGGGTTAGCTACCTCTACTAAGGGGTATTGTCCTGTGATGGGTGTTGGTCCCTCATCCTCAGAGCTGTCTTCACCTGCTCTATCATATTCCTCATCCTCTGTGTCTATGTCATGCCATTCGGACCAACCCTCAACATGGTCTGCTAATTCTTGCATTGGATACAAATCTTTCTGTCTTCCCCTTGGTGCATCTGTGGACCCTCGTCCCTTTGCTTTAACCACTCTGCTTGGTTGCTCTCGTTTTGATACTGTCCGTGGTTTACTCTGACTTTTAGATGAGCCTTCACGGCTGTCTATCTGGCGTACTTCTATATCGGACCTCTTGAATTATTCCGTCCCCAGTTTCGTATTTTAGTACAAAAAGGATCATTCACAAAGTTCACTGACACAAAAGTCTTGAGACAGGACAACAACATGCCCTTCTACACCATCTAACCTGGTGCGGTGCTGTTTCTATGGACTGTGTCCGACCTTTTGTCTTTGGACGTTAGTACTTCTCTTGTAAATGACAAAACAACAAACTATCACTGTGTCAGTCTCTATAGACCCTTTAAATCAACTTCAGTGATATTATTCATTCACATTCACATACACACTCATACACTGTTCCTTCTAGGCCTGTTATGCGTTTCTTTGTCACTGTATTTCTTATCTGGGTTCTGACTGACCCTCACGAAACAGTTCTGACTAACTGTATCGCTCTAAAACAGTTCTGACTGTATTACTTTTTTTACCTTATGCATTTATTCGTATGGTGTTCCGTATCTCACCTCCTTCTTGCCAATCGCAGGTTTCGGATCCGGTGTCCTGTGGTGGCGACACTGGTGAACCCCCTATTCACCGGCCGGGACGAATTTACGCCCACGGGGCTTTCAGCCCCGCTGTACTGGAGGTTGGCTGTCGACAGGCTTCGGTGTAGATTCTTACACCGAATATTCACCCCTATATTGCTACACAGCCAAGCAGTTGAATATAGTACATCGAATATATCTTATAACAGGAGGCGGTGCTGTCTCCGTTGAGGAACAGCAGTATCAGAATATTTTCGCACATAGACGACAATGTGGTCTGCTCCCACTCTCGGGAGCAGGCTGCCAGAGATTCCACAACGGTGATAACTCATCTCAGGGATTTGGGGTTCAACATAAACTGGGCGAAGAGCCGATTAGAACCCACGCAATGTACGGAGTATTTGGGTCTCAAAATAAACTCCCTCTCTTATCGCGTCACGCTATTGGAGGGGAGACTGGCGTCTCTGGGGAACTGCCTCTCCCTTTTCCTGCTGAGCAAAGCCGTGCCGTTCAGACTATGCCTTCGCCTGCTCGGCCTGATGGCGTCGGTAGTGTCTGTGGTACATTTGGGGCTGTTAATGATGAGAGATTTTCAGCGTTGGGTGGCAGCATTACACATGTGCCCACGCAGTCACCTCAACCGAAGTGTGATGATAACGCTGGCGTGCATAGCAGCCCTCCACTCGTGGAGAGACACAGTGACTCTCGCATCAGGTGTCCCGCTTGGGGTGGTGTCATCCAGGGTAACCATGACAACGGACGCGTCCCTGTCAGGATGGGGAGCGACGTTGTTGGGGAGAACAGCGAATGGCACATGGAGCCGGGGATTAGCCCAGGCTCACATAAATGTCTTGGAGCTTATGGCAGTGTTTCTGGCTCTGAAACATTTCCTGCACTTTCTCCAGGGTCGTCATGTCTTGGTGAAAACAGACAATTCCACAGTGGTTGCATACACCAACCGCCAGGGCTGCACTCGCTCACTACAGCTACACAAGTTAGCTCGCAGAGTGATTTTGTGGAGCAGCGTGAGACTGCTGTCTCTTCGAGCAACACACGTGCCAGGCCTTTTGAACAGGGGTGCAGATCTCCTGTCATGGGGAAATCCTCTGTACGGAGAGTGGACTCTCCAGCCACAAGTGGTGGAACAAGTCTGGCGGAGAAACGGTCAGGCAGCCGTAGATCTCTTTACCTCGCAAGAAACACACAGTGCCCAATGTTCTTCTCTCTGTCAGACATACATGCACCGCTGGGTGTGGATGCTCTAGCTCACCCGTGGCCAAACGTGCTACTCTATGCATTTCCCCCCCTCAGTCTTATCTCTACCACTCTGACGAGGGTGAGAGAGCAGGGCCTGTCGCTAATCCTGATAGCGCCGCGGTGGCCATTCAAGCACTGGTTGGCAGAGATAATACAGCTTCTGGTGGGAGAACCATGGCCTCTCCCCATACGCAGAGACCTTCTTTCCTTAGCGGGCGGGGAAATTTACCACCCCCACCTGGACCGCGTAGTGCTCTGGGCTTGCCCCGTGAGAGGTGTAACCTGAATGCATCCGGCCTGCCAGAACGGGTCATTGACACCATTCAGAGCGCAAGGGCCGCGTCCACCCGCTCTCTTTACAGCGGAAAGTGGCGGGTTTTTGAGGAATGGTGCGAACATAGGGATACAATCCCTTTTCAGTGTTCTGTGGTGGACCTGCTGTGTTTTCTGCAGTACATGATGGATGAAGGAAAAGCTTTCTCCACAATTAGGGTGTACTTCGCTGCTGTCTCAGCCTGCCACGTGGGTTTTGGGGATAAGCCCGCAGGGCAACATGCCTTAGTTTGTCGTTTCATGAAAGGAGCACACCGCAAGCTCCCAGTTTCCAGGCCCCTTGTTCCTCTATGGGACTTGTCGGTTGTGTTGGACGCCCTCTCTCATCACCCATTTGAGCTTATGGAGGCAGTGGGGATGAAGTTTGTCTCTCTTAAAACAGCTTTTCTCTTGGCTTTAACCACAGCCAAGTGAGTGACTTACAGGCTTTGTACGTTCAGCCAACCTGTCTCCAGTTTGCCCAAGGGCTCTCTAGAGTCCGTTTGCGGCCAAACCCAGCATTTGTGCCTAAGGTGGTGGAGTCAGCTTACAGGTGCCCCTCAGTGGAGCTCTGGGCTTTCCACCCGCCTCCGTTCTGCTCAGAAGAGGAGAGAAGGCTTCACATGTTGTGCCCTGTCCGGGCCCTGCACATGTATGTGAGTCGGACGGCTGTGTTCAGGAGAGCTGATCAGCTGTTCGTGTCCTGGGCTACACCCCACGAGGGTTAGCCGCTGTCCCGTCAGAGGCTGTCCAACTGGATTGTGGAGGCCATATCATTGGCCTATGAGTGTAAAGGTTTGCAGGCCCATCGGGGTCTGAGAGCTCATTCAACAAGAGGCATGGCCACTTCATGGGCCCCTTCAGGGGTGTTTCAGTGGCAGAAATTTGTGCTGCGGCAAGCTGGGCTACGCCTCACACTTTTGTGAGGTTCTACCGGCTCGATGTTTCCGGACCGTCCCTAGCACAGGCTGTGCTGGAGGTAACGGCGCCTGGGTTGGTGTGACTCTCGGTTCAATGTTATTTGGCTTTGGGAGACTCAGGCAATACGGGAGTGGTCTATACCTCCCATAGTGAAACACCAAACAAAGTTAGAAAAAAACCTTTAGGTTACTTAACGTAACCCTGGTTCTTTGATAACAGAGTGAGGTGTTTCACCAACATGTCCCTCCTTGCAGAGACACGGAAAGAAACCTATCTGGAATTATTTGTAAGGAGCCGGTCGACTGTGATAATATGAGGGGGCGTGGCCCCAGCACAGTTCGACCTGTTTGTCACAGACAGACGTGGTATCATTGGAGCTTCCATAGTTGGTCACGCCGAGGCGATTCCCATAGTGAAACACCTCACTCTGTTATCAAAGAACCAGGGTTACGTTAAGTAACCTAAAGTTTTAGCTTCTCTGCATTGGCTTCCTGTAAAATCCAGGATAGAATTTAAAATCCTTCTTCTCACCTACAAAGCTCTTCATGGTCAGGCATCATCTTATCTTAAAGAGCTCATAGTACCTTACAACCCTACAAGAGTACTACACTCCCAGAATGCAGGGTTAATTGTGGTTCCTAGAGTCTCTAAAAGTAGAACGGGAGCCAGAGCGTTCAGCTATCAGGCCCCTCTCCTGTCGAACCAGGTTCCAGTTTGGGTTCAGGAGGCAGACACCGTCTCCATATTTAAGAGTAGGCTTAAGACTTTCCTTTTTGATAAAGCTTATAGTTAGGGCATAGTATTGAATATTGTTAGGGAGTGAGGAGTCGCGGCGTCCGCCTAACCCGGCCAACCTACTTCTCTTCATAGTTGTCAGATCTAACTATCACATAATCAAGAATATAATAAAACTAAAGGGTGACTTTGCATACAGCCCGATCTGGTTGGGTAGAGTTCCCTGCCCCGACCAGGCTCCTCTCTTTACCCTGTCTCTCCTAGTTATGCTGTAATAGTTTTAGACAGCTGGGGACTTCCTTTGACACACTGAGCTCCTCTCTCCTCTGTTTTTCTATCTTTCCATTTATGTGCATCCATGTCCCAGATATGCTTGTTACTAACCTAGCTCTGGGGAGTCATTCCCCGGAATCCTTATGTTCTTTTTTCCCCAGCATGTTCCCTCGGCTCAGAGAGGCTCCAAAATCATGGTAGCAGCTGTCGCCATGGTCCCCTACACGTTCTGTGATGCCATGTTCATCTTGCTACACTCTGTGGTGCCCAGCTACGTCCTGCTGTGCCTTGTAATGCCCACAGTGCCCTGCTATGCCATGAACTACTACAAAGAACTGCTACAAACTACTATTTTTTCTACTTTTTGTTATTTCCACTCTTCATTCTAAACCCCAACCGGCCCGTCAGACACCGCCTACCAAGAGCCTGTGTCTGTCCGAGGTTTCTGCCTAAAAGGAAGTTTTTCCTCGCCACTGCCGCACTGTTGCTTGCTCTGGAGGAAACTACTAGAACTGTTGGGTCATTGTAAATTCTAGAGTGTGGTCTAGACCTACTCTACCTGTAAAGTGTCTCGAGATAACTCTTGTTATGAATTTATACTATAAATAAAATTGAAATTGAAATTTTATAAAAATAATAAAAGGCAGTTGCGGTATAAACTAATAACATTACAAATTGAGATACTCACACAAACACACACAAACACATTCCAAACCCCGCCTCTCTCTCTTCCTCTCTCCCTCTCTCTCACTCTCTCTCTCTCTCGCTCTCTCTCTCTCTCTGTGTATCTCTAATGGCGGTTTTCCACTGCGTGGTATCCAGGGTTCTAAATTAACTTTTTTTGCCAATTTGGATGGTGACTTTCTAAAGTTACCAGCCAATCAGAACTCTCACTAGCCAATTTGCATCCAGTGAAAATAAGAGAAATTATGAGTGCCACTGAATGCATTTGTTCATTTTATTGACATTGTTGGCATTAAAAATACATAAAGTACAATACATACAACAAAATAAATACAAAGTGCAAACATTTCATTACAAGTTTGGGGTTTATCTATCTATCTATCTATCGAAACATATGTCTTCAGAGCTCTTCTTCTTCAGAGGTGGTGCCATCAGAATCTGAGCCACCCTCTATTTCTTTTGGTCCATGTTTGTGCACAAAGTCAGGCCTGCGTGAGAGCAAACTGTCAGCATGCCAGATCTCAACGGCTTTGGTTGGATCAAAGTCTTTGATGTCAGGTGAGCACAAGTGGGTTTTAAGGAGGTCAGAGAGGGTTTCACCTTTTAGGCGGGAGCGCCAATCACTCTTTACCTGCTTCATAACACTGAACCCTCTTTCACAGTCAGCTGTAGTTGCAGGGATGGTCAGGAGAGCATCAAAAAGATCAAGGACATCAGGACACCGATGGCGCAGCATTCTGTTCACAGTAGGCCAGGTCTGCTCAAAGTTTCCTGTAGCAGTGTGAGACAGACAATGTGCATTATGCACCTTTAGTTATTAAAATATGGCATCAAATTTGGATTGTGTCTTTAATAAATGACATTTACTCTGATTCCTGATAAACAAAATAAAAACTGTCTCACAATATTAGACATTTCTTTAGAGCTTGGGAACTTTTCAAACACTTGTTCAAAAATGTTACTGATTAGGTTCATCAGTATGAGATTTTCTCAAACATTCTCCAAGTACCTTGGCTGAATCCTGCTGTGTACAGTTCAGTTTTGAGAATTGTCCATTGATCAGGGATCAACTCCACAGCCACTCCAGCAGACAGGAAAAGAGGTCGGATGTGACTGATGAGTTTGTTTACCTCTTCATCACCAAAATCTGAGAACAAAAGGGAAAATATTAATATATAGTTAAGCAGTTGTCTTAAAACATAAAATTTGTAAAGATGTGTTCATTACTTTTGAAATGCTAACCTGAACTTGTGTCTGCTTTTGGCCAGTACTGGAAACTGGTCAGCCGCATGGCCTGCAGGACACCACTGTTCACATCACTAAATCTAGCAGTGATGCTCCGGCACAGAGAATCGATTAGCTCATTCTTTGCCTTGTCATGCCAGTCGGCATCAGTAGGCCTCAGGAGGACTCCCTCATAGGTGTCTGTGTCCAGCCCTGCTCTCAGCTTAGGCCCAGGTCTACAGTTGTGCAGAGACAGATGGATGGGTGTCTTTTTATTTATACTGAGGTGAAAACACACCAACACAACCTAAAGTCTAATCATAAATTGTAGGATATATGATACATACCTTGACTTGTACTTTTCTATGACAGCCTGAGTGGAGGAAATGCAGCTCTGAGCTTCAGCCATGGTTGACACTGACCTCTGCAGTGACTTGGAGAGGTTGGTCAGTTGATAGATGGTGTCATGGAGAAGGCAGCAAAACCTGAGCACTCCACTATCCTTGCCTATGTTGAGGAACCCCTTGGTTTTTGCCCTCAGAACAGCATTGACGTCCGTGGCCTCCTGGGACTACAAGCAAAACAACTGCATTACATCAGACAGCATTTACAATTGCTTAACAGAAAATAAAGCAAACATGAAATAATCCTAAATCTACACTGCTGGTTTAAGTAGGCTATGAATTAACATACCTTCTCCAAGTGGCGTACAATGCCAGCATATCCCCTGAGAAAATGGTCAAGTGCTTTGAAGAGATGCGGTAGCCACCGGGTTCCACCTACTCTGGTTTGCATCAAAGCCTTCATGTGGAGCTCCCTGAAGTGTTGCTTTAGGCTGGCCCTGTTCACTCCACTCTTATGGTATAAGGTGTAGAGTCCACTCAAGAGGTCCTCAACTTTCCTGGCCATCACATTTTTCCTTATTCCGTCTGAGAAGGCAAGCTCTAGCTTATGGGCCATGCAGTGGATCCCCAGCACATTTGGTCTGTCTGCACGCAGTTTTGCAACGACACCATTGTTTACTCCTGTCATTACAGATGCTCCATCTGTGGTGATTGCCACTAGCTTGTTCTTCCAATCAGTGCTGACTCCACTTTCCATTATACTGCACACTGCTTCAGCTATATTTGTAGCATCTGGCTTTGAGACAGCTTTTAGCCCGAAAAAATCAACTTTGACTTTCCCCTCACTGGCACTCCTGACTTAGACCATTTCTTCTTCCATCACTGCACTGTCAAGGGATCCATCTGACATGACCAAGATGAACTTGCCATCTGATAATCTTGCCCTCATCTTTCTTCTCTCATCCTCTGCTATGTAGTGTATGAACTCTTTTGCCTGATAGTCGTTTGTGTATGTCTCTCCTATCTTCAAGCTTTTCTTCCTGTCCACAGTGAAATACATTTTTTGTGTAAATGAAGCCACTGTTAGCGCCTACAACAAAGTACATTTTAGTGAGATTTTTTTTCCTTTTTTGAAACCATCAAACATAAAGTTTCATCTGTGTCTATGGCAGCACTCTGAATCATATTAAATACACTGTTTCTGAAACATGTAAATAGTAAGGCTAATTCACTAACTCACACATCCATGCGAAGTCGGTAAAAGGCCTTCCCTTTTTTCCGATGGCGTGGGCATTTCGAAAAAGTAGCTGCATCTTCTCCAACTCAGACATCTTCATTAAAGTGAGGCTTCTCCCAGCAAGGCTCTCTTCAATACGACCTGTCTTGGCCGTTTTAATCCTTTACTGCCACGACTTTAAAAATTTTAGTTCCTACCACAAAATTGTTCATTTTGTTTTTATCTTTGCGGCAATCCTGACAAAACATGACAACATTTTCATGATCAAACACAAGCCATTCAAAACCCGTCACCCATTTGGCATTATATTTTCTTTTCTTTGTTTCTCTGTCGATATCATCATCCCTTGCGTTGTTCCTCTTCTCGCCCCCAGATGTCTGTCCCAACCACCGCCGCATTTAGTTTAGCAAATCTTAACTTTTTACTTTACTTTACTAGCTAGCTAACTCCCTCCTCTTTCAGTCTGTGCTCCCTGCTCTGGCTCCGTTTGTTTCCATGGTTTCTCGCGCTGGTTTGATTGCAAACTGCACACAGCCAATAGGCGTAAAAAATTTGGCAGGTTGGCAGGGTTTTAATTTAGAACCCTGGTGGTATCTACTCGACTCGCCTCGACTCTACTTGCCTTATTTGGTTTTCCATTACGAAAAAAAGTCCCTGGGACCTGCTACCAGGTACTTTTTATAGTACTACCTCAGTCGAGATTCCAAGCGAGCTGAGGCGATCCCAAAAGGTGACGTGGAAACCTCCAGACTGCTGGTTGGTTGGATCACTGCGTTAGCAAACAAGAGTGTGGAGTGTGTGTCCAGAACAAACGGGACATTTAAAAAACAAATCTAACCAGACACCAACAGATTATCTACTCTCTGCACTATTCTCACTTTTCAACTGTTCAATATTAAAGGCTGTTAGGGGCTTTAAGTCGTTTCCAATATTGCACACTGTTACTTTAAAAAAACAAGACAAGTTATCAAAGAAAAGTTTTTATTTAGCTTTTCAAGTAGCGCATCAAACCCTCCTGTACATCCCGGTCTTCGTCCTCTGCACCCAGTGACAGTGTCACCACCGGCTTTGCTGGCCCAGATGCATCCCAGTCGTTGTCATAAGTCTCTCCATGACTCTCATAAAGATTATACGAAGCCCAGCAGGTCTGAACCAGAGATCTCACCGGTCGGACATCGCCCACCAGACGGTCTGCGGCAGAGATTTTGCAAAGCGTGAATGCTCTGAAACACAAACAGCACACATGTTGGTGTGTAATCTTGGTTGCTAAAGTTCATGTACTTTATACAGCGTATAGTAAATACTGACCGGGGCCCCTAACACATGCAAATGTTAGCTAATGTTACCAGGAAACTTAACTTACCCTTTTGTGTTGGCGAACAACAGTCATGTCGACGTCTGAACTCCGTCGGTATTCCCAAACTCCTGTTTTTTTTAGTGGTGATTTTTGTTGCTTCCTTCCGCTTCTTTTGAAACAAAACATTTCATCTGGCTGTGGCGAGTAGCCAACGTGCTGTTGTGAGTCGAGTTGAAAATTACATCATCACGCGTAGCTATGGTGACCAGCCACGCTGAGGCGTTACTCATTTTGCAATGGAAAACGGATGTAGAATGCATCGAGTCGAGTAGAGGCGAGTCGAGTCGAGTTGAGCTGTTACCAGCAGTGGAAAAACGCCATAACTCACTCACAGACACACAGACGCACACACTCAGACATACCTGGTGTGAAAATAAAAAAGAACCAATAAACAAAAGTCACACTGATCATAGAAAAATTAAAAGTTAAAAAAAGAGTTGTATTGAGTATGAAAACTCTTGTTCATTACATTTTACTTAATAATTGCAACCGCATTGTTGTATTTATTGTTGCAAAACTTTTTCTGTATATAGTTCGTTTGTTACCATGACAAAACCACTGATCTGAAGCTCAATGCTGATGCTGTCATGTAAATAGTTTTCTAATCAGCAATAAATATAAAAATTTCTGATCAACCCATGTCAATTGCATGCTGAAAATAACATACCAGGTAAAGACCCGACCAACTTCCGGGTTAAATCTGCCCACTTCCGGGTTAGGCCCCGCCCAGTCCGAGTACAGCTACGGATACAGATAATTCATGTGGTAAACAGATACAGATACAGATAATGCTGTACTCGCTCATCCCTAGTAATTTGTCCACCCCGGCAGCACCCCATAAAATATACGTAAGGTGGTGTTGAGTATTAGACGAGGCGTTGCATTAAACAGCTCCAGTGTTTACTTTGACTTGGACGCAGGATTCTAACCTTTTTAGCGGAAGCAACACCATCATATTAAAAGCAATAAACTCCTTTTTAATCAATAGTTTACGTTGAATTATAGATTTATTTGGTGATTAGGCATGTAATAAGCGGTATAATGTATAGTGAGGCGGTTGTTAAGCTAATACAGCCTCTCCCAGCTTAACATGCTACCTGGCTAGCTAGCAACTATAATGTTACCCAGCATGCTGTTCGGCGGTGTAAATTTGTATGTGTAAAATTATTAGTGATAGAAATTGTATTTCAAAACATATTTCACATAGCACACACATTGTTGTGTGTTATGGTGTTTTAACCTGTTAAAGAGAGTTAGTTGTGGGTTATTAATTGTTGTGTTATAAAGTTACTACAATAAGTGAGAAGGGTTTGCAGTTAACAGGGTTCCCGTTCTCAATTCTCTTGCGGAGTATTTTTGCCACAGTGCTCTCTATGGCAATGTACTTGTACTACGGTATGTAAAAAATTCACATCATACCTGAATACACAGTGGTCTTGCTGACCCAAACATTTCGCCTACCACCCTGTACGCATGTAGCCAGTTTGTAGAGTGCAATGGCGATACGCTTCTCAGTTGGAACAGGAGGGCCATGGCTTATCGGTGTCAAGAGATGCACCAGTAAAAAGGTCAAATCTCAAAATGCTTAAACAAAAGGGTTTCCGTGAAGTGTCTCTAAACCACGATCTTCCAGAACTGTTTGGAGCGCTCTTTTACCCACACCATAGGCCGCCTCCAGTGCATCATCATAGCAATTTGTTGATACGTTGTTTCTTATTATAGCTTAATGTGTTGCTGTCAGCTGGCACATAAGCCACATACTACAACCTCTGCAATTATTATTTATATGTAGGTAGAAGGCACAATCTATTCAGTCAAGCAAAACTTGGCTTGTTCGCAAATGTTTGCTTGAATGTTGAGCAATTCAGTGCAAAAATGAATGGAAACACCCTAAAATGTCTCAAATCAATTTGATATACCAATTCACGGCAAAATTGCATGTGATGTCATTACGCACAGGTTTTTATTTACAAGTGTGTTTTGTGTTCCCATTCTGTCTGTTCGCAAATTACCTGCAGGACATTTCTGAGAGAGCTGGAGAACTGTGCAGAGAATCCAGAGCTGGTGGGAACCTGTTTTCTGAAAAGGGTAAGTTTGTCGTCAAATTTCACGTTACCTCTAAGCCTGAATAACCAACTCCAGCTCAACTTAAATATTGGAACATCTTGGTTAGAAGAATGTTTGGTATGATGAAATGCAACACATTTTTTAAAGTTACACACACCATGCAATACAGTTTGCCTAGTCTAGCATTAGCCCGTATGGCAAGTCATAAACCAGAGAGCCTGCTATCACCAGAAACAATTTCTGTCACCGGTCGGATTTTAAATCCATGGCCGTCACAGCGTTAAAGAAGGGTGGAGCGCAGCGGAGCTCTCGCCATCAGCTGATCCTCTTGGCCAAGAGCAAAGTTTCACTGCGCTGTTCACGTTGTTCCTTCCATACAGTTCCCAAAAATGTAGTTACTATTCATTTTCCAACCTAATACAAACACCCTTTGTTCAAAACTATTAATGTAAATTTAAACAATACTAAGTTTTTAGTTTTGACTCCAGCTAATGGTTTAGCGTACACTCTCGTTAGTGTTTTGCTCCAAGGCTTATGTCTATGACTAATTAATGTTAGCTAGGTAATTGAGATGAGCCATGTACTCGGCTGAAACGAGTATCGGTTAGGGATAAAGCACTTTTGCCAAATACAAGTATTGTACGAGTAACACAAGTCAATATCTGTGCTTGGATTGAATAAAACTCCTCATTGTGTAGCGGACCGTGTTTGCGTTCTGTGTGTAGGCTAGTCCAGCGCCCCTCCTCTACACTCATACAGATTCCTTGTGTTGCTGTGTGCCGCTCCGCTCACTCTCACTCTCACTCGCACATAGAACACTGAGAAGAGAACAGCTCTCTTCCTCTCCCTCAGTCAAACAGGTCAACGTCTTTTCCGTTAACGTTTAGGGTTTCTTCAGCTTCAGGTTTGTTTTTTACTTTGTCTTGTAGTACTTAGTAACCAGTAGATTTCTGATAAACGTGGAGTTTGTTCAGACATTGTGCTTGGTAGTATGCAACTCGCGTTGAGTCTCTGCCGTTGGATTTTTTTTTATTTTTACCGTCAGCTGGCTTCATTTGTAGAACACAGATCTGAAGCTCAATGCTGATGCTGTCATGGAAATAGTTTTCTAATCAGCAATAAATATAACAATTTCTGATCAACCCAATATCAATTGCATGCTTAAAATAACATACCGGTTAAAACTCCGCCCATTTCAAGACAACCTGACCCACTTCCACGTTAAATCCTGTCCACTTCCGGGTTAGGCCTTGCCCAGTCCGAGTACAGATACAGATAATTCATATGGTAAACAGATACAGATACAGATGATGCTGCACTCGCTCATTCCTACTAGGTAACATCCTAAAAATGCCCATGAATGTTGAAAAACGTATTTAAATCACTCACGGAAAGAACTGGAGCATAAAAGTCTTGAGAGGGTCCGTTAGTACAATTAAACTTAGAGCTGTTATAACTTAGATAGGTATTATACGTTGGCTCTTTGCTTAAAAATTGTCCAAAATGCAAAAAACACTCTGGAAAGTCAAGTGCGGGGAGGTGGATTAGCTAAACTGACTGAGACACCTAGCAGAGCTGCAGCAGCTAGCCTCCTTTCACTACAGGCACCTGTCAATCAACGGTATTAATCATGCAGAACTTAAAGCCTAAATACAACTTAATCTAATGAGTTATAAAACAAAAAAAATCACCTCTCCCAGATTTCTCATAAAGGGTAACCTTCAGAGAGCAATACCATTTTTGACTAAGCTACATAGACCAATACGAGTTGTGAGTAAGCTATAGAGACAAGTACCATTTCTGACTAAGCTATAAAGACCAATACCATTTTTGAACCAGGTTGTAAACATGTTTAATTCTCCTGGAAAGTTGGGCATTTTAACATGGGGGCTACGGAAATTGACTCACTTCTGTAGCCAGCCTCAAGATGAACTGCTTTTTTGGCTTTTCCGCATGTGCATCACTGCTCAGCACAGGAGGTTGCCCCTTGGTAGGAAGTAAGAAAGACACCAGTAGGTGTTTGAAAAGAATAGAATCAAAAGTATTTGTTGTCCTCATACACATGTGCAATACCTGTGCAACGAGATTGAAGCAATTCCTTTACAGTGTCAACAAGAAATATAAAATATAAACTATAAAATATAAGTAGTGAAGAAGAAAAAAAAGGGGGATGAGGTCCACAGTTCCTTAGACAACTATCAACATTTATAAAATAGTAAAAAGATCAATATGGTTTGTACATGTATTATGAAAATATTATTACACTGTTATAACATTTGGTGTATCCTCTGTATTAAATATTGTACAATTATTCATTTGCACAGACTTCTCAGTGTTGTCAAAGGGATTAAATATTAAATATTGCACTGTAATAAAATTATTTGGTTAAATATTGCACTGTAATGATTGCACAGAATTTCCAGTTGTCGAAGATAGATAATTAGATACAAAGATATTTATTGATTCCAAAAAATGGGAAATTACAGTGTTACAGCAGCACATAGGAAAAAAATATACATACATACAATATACTGTACATGAAATAATAATAATAATAATAATAATAATAAAAAAGAATAGAATATAAGAACAAATATTCAAATATATACAAGATGGGAAAACAAAATGTGCAACTGCTTAAGTAATATGCTAAGTTTATGCTAAAAGTATGCTAAAATGTAACTGAATCAATCGTGCCGGTAAAGTCTCATCTAGCACCCAGGGAGGACGTGTTGAAGAGTTTTATTGCCTGTGGTAGGAATGATTTCCTGCACCGGTCCGTGCGGCATTTAAACTGTTGGAGCCTCTTTGAGAAACTCCTCCTCTGTTGGACCAATGTGGGGTGCAGAGGGTGGTCAGGGTTATCCATGATAGATAAGTTTGTTCAGTGACCTCCTCTCCAAAACAGCTTCAAATGTGTCCTGTTTGCAGCCGATCACGGAGCCAGCCTTCCTGATCAGTTTGTTCAGTCTGTTTGTGTCGCTGGCGCCGATGCTGCCGCCCCAGCAGATGGCGGGGGAGAACAGAGCGCTGGCCACAACAGACTGGTAGAAGATCTCCAACATCCTGCTGCACACACTGAAGGATCTCAGCTTCCTCAGGAAATAGAGTCTGCTCATCCCCTTCTTGTAAACAGCAGTGCTGTTGACCTTTCAGTTCAGCCTGCTGTCGATGTTGACACCCAGGTATCTGGACTCCTCCACCATGTCCAAGTCACTTCCCAGTATGCAAAGGGGCTGCAGAGCCGTTCGCTTCCTCCTGAAGTCGATCATCATCTCTCTGCTCTTATCCATGTTCAGCAGCAGGCAGTTCTTACCAGACCACTCCACAAAGTCATCCACCAGTGCCCTGTACTCTCCCTCCTGTCCATCCCTTATACACCCAACAACTGCAGAGTCATCAGAAAACTTCTGTAGGTGACATGACTCTGAGTTGTACTGAAAGTCTGTGATGTATAAGGTGAACAGAAAAGAAGACAGCACAGTCCCCTGTGGGGCCCCCATACCCCTCACCACCACATCAGACAGAACACGGTCTAGGCGGACAAACTGTGGTCTGTCTGTCAGGTAGTCAGGGATCCAGGAGACTATGGACGCACCGACACCCATCAGCCGCAGCTTTTCACCAAGTAGCAGTGGCTGGATGGTGTTGAATGCACTGGAGAAATCAAAAAATGTGATTCTCACAGTGCTGCCACCGCCATCCAGGTGCAAATGAGCTCGCTGCACAAGATAGATGACAGCGTCGTCCACTTCCGGACGAGGCTGGTAGGCAAACTGTAGAGGGTCCAGAGAAGAACTCACCTGCGGCCTCAGGTAGGCCAAGACCAGCCTCTCCAGCACCTTCACCACAAGGGATGTGAGAGCCACTGGGCGTTAATCCTTAAGGCCAGCTGGAGTCGACTTCTTGGTGACCGGGACAAGGCAGGACGTCTTCCGTAAAAGCGGCATCCTCTGCAGGCTCAGGCTCAGGTTGAAGAGGTACTGGAGAACACCAGACAGCTGACTGGCACAGGTCTTCAGGACCCTGGGGCTGATGCAATGAAGTAATAAAATGGAATTATTGTACAGCAATGAACACAGAATTCCAGTGTCTTAAAGTATTATATATTGCACAGTTGGTGGGAAGAAGAAATTCTGGGGGGCTGTGAGGTGAAGTCAGTGCATATGTGAGCTCAGAGTGGTTTTGGCTTTTGGGAAGAAACTGTTCTTGAGTCTGTTAGTCCGTGCTCTGATGCACCTGTAGCGCCTTCCTGAGGGCAACAGGTCAAACGGATCAAAGCCAGGGTGGGAGTTGTCCTTGATGATGTGTTATGCTCTGCTGAGGCAGCGGGAGGTGTAGCTGTCCATCAGGGAGGGGAGAGGGCAGGCAATAATCTTTTGTTTTGACCTCTCAATTCCCTGCAGCCTCTCCCTGTCTGCCATGGTGCAGCTCCCGTACCGGATTGTGATACAGAGCGTCAGCAGACTCTTGATGGATGAGCGGTAAAGGGTCAGCAGCAGGTTAGAGTCCAAGTTGTACTTCCTGAGGACCCTCAGGAATTGTAGCCACTCTTGGGCTTTTTTGATGACCGCTTTGATGTTGTCTGTCCAGGAGATGTCAGTGGAGATGAGGACACAGAGAATCCTGAAGGTGTTGACCTTCTCCACACATTCGTCGCTGATGTACAGGAGGGCTAGGTCGGTGCTGTTCTTCCTGAAGTCGACAATGATCTCCTTGATTTTGTTGGTGTTCAGTGCCAGGTTGTTCTCCGAACACCAAATTGTCAAGTTCAGGACGTCCTCTCTGTAGCCTGCCTCGTCTCCCTTTGAGAGTCTGACCACTTTGGTGTCGTCAACAAACTTGACAATGAGGTTGTTGCTGTGGACCGAACTGCAGTCGTGGGTGTAGAGACAGTACAGGAGGGGTCTCAGCACACAGCCCTGTGGGGAGCCTGTGCTCAGCGTGCGAGTGGAGTAGAGGTCGGGTCCCAATCTCACCGTCTGGGGCCGATTGGTGAGAAAGTCCAGGCACATGTGAGAGGGGGGAGGCCAAGAGTTACCAGGGAAAGGTTGAAGATTCTGGTAAAGATGAGGGCAAGCTGGTGAGCGCATGCCCTGAGCACCTTGCCAGGTACTCAGTCTGGGCCAGCAGACTTCCTTGGGTTCACTTCCATTAGTATTCGTCCAATGTTGTGCTCCCTCACAGTGAATGGTGTGGTCGCCCTCAGGTCATCTGATGTTGCATCACAGCCTCTATAGTTTGTAATGTATTGTATGCCCTGCCACACCTCCTGTGTATTGTTGCTGGACAGTTGGGACTCTTAGCTCCTCCTGTGGTCGGACTTGGCTCTTTTAATTCCACTTTTCACGTCGGGGGCTCTGAGGTGTGTATGTACATGGCTGGTCATCCAGGTCTTCTGGTTAGGGAAGACCCAAATGATTTTGTCTACAGTCACATTTCCAATCTGGCTAAAGCACTCCTGTTGCTTGGAGAGTGCAGGGGAACAGTGTGTATCTGTAACTGTCTCGTTAAAACAACAGTTATCATGTACTTACATACAGAGCCCTCATCCCCTGCTCTTAGTACATGTACACAAACACGTTAGTGTCTCCAGCACTTTAATTGATGTCGGTGGTTGCGATCATTTCTCCAGCCCTTATACACGCCGTCTAGCGAGCCAGTCTACCCACTACCCCCTGCCCAAGCCTATTGCTAAGTGTAATGGCTGGACAAAAAAAAGGTGACAAACCCCTTCTAGATGAGCCGCGGCCGAGTCGCACCACATTAATCCACATTTATTTATCTTTATCTTCTAACGTTACCCGATTGATCCTGCATAATGTTACACTTTTATTGAATGGCCATTCAATCCTTATATCTATGAGTCTGTTTTGGATCAGGTGTCAAAGTTCTATGCTTTGTATGACCAACCATTCACACTGAAATCTTTTGATCTAACAAAAAAGAATTGCCAATTATCATACTCCAGGCGGCAGTTACAGTATGTTTCCTTTAACATGTATTTGTCACAGAAAATCAGTTATTTGTATTTTGTAGGAACTAGTTTGTAAATACCGTTTGTCTGGTCTGGATCAAGGAAAATTCGTTACCAGGATAATCGCCAATATCTGGCGCTGCAGGATGTTCCAGCAGTGTGTGTTGCCTCTTTCTAACTCTGTTCTTTTCAGGAAACAACAACAAACTTCGAGCTAGCAAGCTAAACACTGAAAGCTACACAGTTCAAAATAAAAATGTTCAAAATAAAATGTGGGTCTTGCAACAAGGCAGGTGTAATGGGTAGAGAAGGTTAATTAAAAAAAAAAAGTTAAACCCTCCTATTTTTTTATTATTTCGTTACATGTAGGATATTCATGGCCATATATTTTACTTCATGCCAGTAGATAGCGCTATTGACTCGTTTCACCGTAGTGGCTTGCCGTGGAGACGGTAGCTCAAGCGCTCAGAAATAAACAGCCAGCGCTTGAGAAAGACACAACTTTTGTATCTCTACTTCTTTTCAATCCACAGGTATATTTTTAAACCTTTACTGTAATTTCTGTTAGGTGCCAAACGAGTAAATCACTAGTATGGTTTTCTCAGTGACATATGTTGTCATGTTCTGTGTAGAAGTTTATTATGTACATGTTGTTATATGGGTTGTATTTACTAGCTGTTTTAGCTAGCGAGCTAGGTGAAGTTAGCCTTTCAACGTTCGTGAAGGCTAAGCCGCCGGCACTTGATATGCGCGTGCCGGTAAACTCACACGCAAACAGCTGACCGTTGCGTTGGGGATTGATTATTACATAGTCATGTGAACAGCTTCAATCTGAGCTATAGTGTAATTTGGGGATGTACTGTATATTTGATATTTCACAATGTGTTAATCTGATACATACTAACGTGTTACATATCTGTTTGTTATATATTAATAGTATAATAATATTAGTATTATATTTATAGACCATTTATATATTATATATTTATATAATTATAGTGTATTTTATAATTGTGTGTGTTGTCAATCGTACAGTGTCCAAGTGTCTGTTTGGCCTATCTGTTGGCATGGTCATCAAATTTTTTTTGGCCCACAGAAATAAACAGCCAGCGCTTGAGAAAGACACAACTTTTGTATCTCCACTTCTTTTCAATCCACAGTGCTACCCAGCCTGTGGCTTTGTACCTGCCCAGATTCCCCTAGGTCTGAGGCCGGTAACACAGGCTTGCTTGGTACTTTTGTGGAATGACTGTAAATATTTAGCAATAAAATGATCACTGCATTTACTATCTAACTGGGTTTGGGACCAATTAGCAGGGATTTTCTATAGACACATGGCGATACACTGGTAAGAATAAATGAAATTTGACCATATGTCCAGCGGATTTATATAGCTCACATTACTGTATTGAGCGAACAGTTAACCAAAAAAATGCACAAAAACAAAAACTCTGCCGGGTACCTACAGAAGTATGTTGATACTACAAAGGACTGATTGAGGTTATATCAAACGGTGTCAAAATTTGGATCAACAAGCTCTTTTTATTTTTCCTGCATGTTGACAGAGAACCGGACTTAGCTGACACACGGGCAGAGCTGCGAACAGAGCAAAACTCAGCAGTTTGTTTGGGTCACAATGAGTCATGGCAATGCAGATAAAGCAGGTGCTAGTGTAGTTACACTTTTAAAAACTAAGTTTTTTGTGCATTATTTTCTGTTTTTTTTGGTTCAGTCTTGTCTCCTACTTTCCTCCCTGGTCTTGTGTTGATTGTTCCTGCCTTGTGTTTCCCTGCCTTGAATGTTCTGTTTCCTGGTTTATTTTGATAGTCTGGTTTTCTGTGCTGTCTTGTCTTTAATTTTACTTCCTGTGTTTTCCCGCTCCTGTGATTACCTGATGAGTTAAACCTGTTTCCCAACCGTTGTGTAACCTGCCTCTTGTCTCATTACCCACCCATTGTAGTTAGTGTCTGTGCTTCCCTTGTCTCTTGTCAAATCCTTTGTTTGTTTGCATGTTCCAGTTTGTTTGTTTGTTTGTTGGTTGGTTGGTTGGTTCCGGCCACTGTGGGTTAGAGGAGATAGGTGCGAGATTATCATTTGTCTATTGATAGTGGGCTCCTTTAATACTTATTTCTTTAGTTACAGAATGAGGAAGTGAGGTCAACCAGCCAGTAATGTTCAGAATCAATGGACTTCATATTCCAGCAACAGCTGAAATTGACCAGAAACTGACAAGAGATTATTTAAGGCACTCTCTTTACTCAGACATGTCTTTGTTTTTTCAGAAAGAAGAGCTTCAGGTGTATGAGAAGTACTGTCAGAATAAACCCCGCTCTGAAGTCCTCTGGAGACAGTGTGGAGAAAGCCTCTTTTTTCAGGTAACACACACACACACACAAACACACACACACACACACACACACACACACACACACTTCTGTTGCTAAACTTAAGTCTTTTGAGGAGGGGGGCAAGCATTTCCCTTTTAGCCTCTCCTGATGGTGGGCCTCTGCTGATGGAAAATGTTGTCTGTGACAGGAATGCCAGAAGAAACTGGACCACAAATTGTCTCTGGATGCCTACCTGCTAAAGCCTGTCCAGAGGATCACCAAATACCAACTCATGCTCAGGGTAACTACTGGGTAAAAACATACAGGACACTGAAGCTGAGCAGAATACTTTACATAATAAAACACATTTCAACTTTCACTGTCAACGCTTGTGTGGTGATAGAGATGACACTCGCTAGGCTAAGGTTGTGGCATGAGGATTATGATCTTACTGTGCTCAATGGAAACAGCATTGCAAGGTGGAGGGTTGGGGGTGTGACTTTGACCAACTGCCACTTCGCTCATTTGAAAGCCATGATGTCTCTCTCTTTCTCATGGGTGGGCAAAATTCTATAAGCGGGCAAAGCAGAGGAAAGAGAGGTAACCTTGCTCCTCATGACCTAATAAGGGGCAAAATTGCAGATTGGCCATTCATAGCCTTCAATTTCTCAAAGGTTAAGCAGGATACCCAGGGCTCAGTTTACACCTATCACCATTTCTAACCACTGGGGGCTCATAGGCAGGCGGGGGGAATGTATATTAATGATAAAAAAACGTGAAATTTTCATGCCATGGGACCTTTAACTCTGGCTTCAAACACTCGCTAAACTTTCTGCAGTGTTACAAATGTGCCACAAAATCAACCAATCAGAGTAGTTAAATTGTGATTGGCTGTTCATTTCCAATTAGATCACTAGAACTACAATCACAGCTGATTTCCCAACCAGGAGTACTTATGCTGTTGCCAGGTGGTACTCGGATTGATTGTGGACCAGCTCAACTAGTCAAAATAACAGTAAAGCTGAAACACATAAACAAAGATGTTTAAACTAAAAAACTACAGCTAAAAGTAGTGAATGATAGAAAAAAAGCCCCATTGATGGTGAATGTAAACTCCCATGCTGTATGCTATAAACCACTGCACTGAAACATAGACATATCAATGCATAAAAAATGAAATTTTCTGTGCCAGCCACTCCATAATAAAAGCATGGTTGAGCTAATCTTCCGAGGTAGCCACACTTACTGTACCTGTTGCTTCACTCCCTCCAGCAGCATTGGTCTCCATCTCTGGAGACCATCATCTGTTGCTTCTGGTAATCCACATTCAGATCCACAGCAGGCTTGTTGTTCTGTGTTGGTTAGTTTCATAGATTTGTTATCCATGTCTATCTCTTCATGTTCCTCTTGCTTGTCTTGTTCTTCCTCTTCATCATATTCCACACTCTCTTTCTCCCTGGTGTGCTGGCTCAGATTTGTCGCAAACACTAGTGCTAGCTGAAGCTGCACCAACTGTGCTCTTTCGTTCTTTTCTCTTTTTCTCCGCCCCACCCCTTGTGTCGCTTAATGTCTTGATTAATTTGTCCTTGAAATTCCCAAAAGGCATTGTTTCATCTAAACTTTTGAAAACAAATAAATTAAAGAAGTGCATTGCATTTGTTTTATTTATGAATAAGTAATTATGCTACAAAACAATGCATACTGGTAAAGGTTTGTGACTATAGACTGTAGGGAGTAACCATGACTGTGATATCGAGATATTCATCCATCTATCTTTGTCCGCTTAACCAGTGTCAGGTTGCGGGGGGAGCAGCTCCAGCAGGGGACCCCAAACTTCCCTTTCCCGAGCCACATTAACCAGCACTAACTGGGGGATCGCAACGCGTTCCCAGGCCAGGTTGGAGACAAAATCCCTCCAACTAGTCCCCGGTCTTCCCTAAGGGCCTCCTCCCACGTGGCCTGGAATCGAAGGCTTTGCCTTCTGGCTCAGCTCTCTTTTCGTCACAACAGTGCGATAAATTGAATCTAATCCTGCACCCGCTGTGCCGATTCTCTGATACATCTTCTGCTCCATTGTCCCCTCAGTTGCTAAAAGGTATTTAAACTCCTTCACTTGGTGTTAGGAATCATTCCCTAGCTGGAGAAGGCACTCAATTGGTTTCCTGCTAAGAACCATGGCCTCAGATTTAGAGGTGCTGATCCTCATCCCAGCCGCTTCACACTCTGCTGTGAACCGATCCAACTTCCACCAGGGAAACTGACAACAATCCCCCATCATTTTCCAGCTCTGCCCCTATCATAAAGGGCGTATTAGCTGGATTTAGGAGTTTCTCAAAGTGTTCCTTCCACCGCCCTATTACCTCCTCAACAGTGTCCCATCCTTTCTTTACACTGCTTGTACGGTTCCCCGCTTCCCCCTCCTGAGGTGGCGAACGGTTTTCCAGAAGCATCTTGGTGCCGACTGAAAGTCCTTCTCCATGCCTTCTCCGAACTTCTCCCCTACCCGCTGCTTTGCCCCTTTACGGCAGAGGCTGCAGCCCTTCAGGGCCTTTGGTACCCTGCAACTGGAGTCTTCTGGGATAACATATCCTGGAAAGACTCCTTCAGTCGGATGGCTTCCTTGACCACTGGTGTCCACCACGATGTTCATGGGTTACTGGGTCTGTCCAGAGTCTTACCCCCACCCCTAACCCAACTCATCACCAGATGGTGATCAGTTGACAGCTTCGCCCCTCTCTTCACCTGCGTGTCCAAAACATACGGCCTCAGATCAGATGAAACCATTCTGAAATCGATCATTGACCTTCGGCCAAGGGTGTTCTGGTACCACGTACACTTATGAGCATTCCTATACATGGTGTTTATTATAGACGACCCATGACTAGCACAGAAGTCCAACAACAAACAACCACTCTGGTTTAGATTAGGGAGGCTGTTCCTCCCAATCACACCTTTCCATGTATCGCCATCAATGACCAACTGCGCATTGAAGTCCCCGAGGTTGGCTACTTTGAAGGAACTAGAATATAAGACATGTTTTCAGTTATTTACGACTTTTGTGTTAAAAACATAATTCCATATGTGTTCATTCATAGCTTTAATGCCTTCAGTAATAATCTACAATGTAAATAGTAATGAAAATAAAGAAAACGCATTGAATAAAAAGGTGGTTCCAAACTTTTGTCCTGTACTGTGTACATATATACATTTATAAATATATAAATAATGTCACATTGTCATGTTTGTGATTAGCGGGATAAAATGGTCTTAGAATGACAATATCATTCATTGCAATTAATTTTGGGACAATATATCGCACAACAAAAAGGAACTAGAACTACAAGGACTTATGACGGGGTCCAAGCCACCGGCGCCAGTCGCCCCCGGCGACCTGGGGAACGTGCGAAAGCGAGACCCAAAGCCTAATGGTGGGGAGGCAAATGTCGGAAAATATCAAGAGGTGTGCGCCGCAAGGTCCGCAGAACATTCCCATTGCAAATGACAAATTTGCCAAATTTGGTACACAACCACAGAGCAGCATGCCAAATGAGCATCAAAGGTTTTGTGTCGATAGAAATGACTATTGCAGAGAAATTGCACTCTCAAATGTCTCATTTGCATGCATTAAGTTGTTAGCTGAAACACAAACGTTTTTTTGATTATAGCACCCCCTAAGGGCCAATCTTTGCCAAATTCGGTACACAGAATCGATATGAGATGTGGAAAATTAATCTTTCAGCAAGATTCATGCTAATAGCATTTAATTTGGCTGATAGATGTTAAAGTTTGTGTTTGGTAGCGGCTGTGGCTCAGTGGTAGAGCGGTTGCCTGCCAATCAGAAGGTTGGTGGTTCAATCCCTGCCCCTGCAGTCATTGTCAAAGTGTCCTTGGGCAAGACACTGAACCCCAAGTTGCCCCTGGTGCTGCGCATCGGAGTGTGAATGTGTGTGAATGTTTATCTGATGAGCAGGTGGCACCTTGTACGGCAGCCCCGGCCACAGTGTGTGAATGGTGAATGTTTCCTGTAGATGTAAAAGCGCTTTGAGCAGTTGTTAAGACTGGAAAAGCGCTATATAAATACAGCACATTTACATTTACATAGAAAAATTTGCTTGGTCGTCCAATAGGCATACTTTAACTTTTGAAATTTTTTTGATAAATGTTGATCAGGTATAGCTGGAGATGCTAGGTACAAGGTTTTGTGCATATCAGTCGCACAACCTAGAAGGAGTTGGAAAAAGTTGGTTTTACACATTGTGAGGTATTGTGAATAGAGTTCTAAATGGAATTTGGCGTGGCCTATATTACGTAGTTCAGCTTAATTCAAGGAACAAGTGGATTTAAGGTTTTCTAATTTGCAATGAGTAATGTGGGAGTTATAGCCAAAATAAGGTCCATGACCCTTTTTTAATTAACCCTGTAAATTTAAAGTTATTCACTTTAGTATAAGTGGTGAATCCAAACGTGGGCCCAATAGGCCATGCCAACTGTGACCAATTAGTACACAACTGTAGATGTGGCCTCAGGCCCTTGATGGTACACTCAAAATGTTGTAAAATTGAAATTAGCCATTCATGAGAAATACACTTTTTTATTTGTAGTCCCTCTTGGTGGCCAATTTTCAAAAAAATGCGTGGGGAACCTCCAGAGGGTCATGGCAAACAAGAATCTAAAGTTTCACATTGATAGCACTAATTTTGGTTGAGATATGTCAAAGTTGATGTTTTTATAGTTACCTACAGAAATCAGTTTTGTGTAATTTGTACAATAATAATAATAATAATAATAATAATAATAATAATAATGTATTCTTTATTAGTCACACAAAACTGAACTGGTCTTACCAAATTGTCAGCTCTGGTGTTGTTAAAAGCACTCAGTGAGGGACTGTGGTTGAAAGCACTCATTTATAGATTGTGGACACAGAGCTAAGAACATAAGAATATTTGAAAGTGCTCTCCATTTTATTTGCATAAGCAACCACAGTTTTATTTTAACTTTCAGTAACTGTGGCCATTTTTGTATACATTTTTTTCATGTAGCTTCTTTCTTTATATTCTTGTTCGCTTAAAGTATAGGGAGATTGCTGACATGTTATTTCCCTTCTACACTGTTCACTACGACACAAGGTCCTTCCCCGTGTGTGTGTGCAGGTTAGCGCATGCACGGTGTGTGTATCTGTTTGTGTGTTGATGGTGAACACATGAGTCTTAGCTAGCTGTTCACCGATTAAGGTTTGAACTATGTAAACAGCATTTATTACAAGTAACAATTATGTTGTGCTATTAGCTACCACTAATGTTTGCTAATAATAGCAAATTTGCAAATACATGTATAGACATTTATTGAGCACAGAACAGATTTTTTTTTTGCTCAAACTAAATAACTTTTTGCCTGTGTTCCTCAAAATGTAATGTATGAGCTTGCAAAATATATTTCTCTGTGCTCAAAATATACAATTGTGTCACTCAGGAATGAGGCAAAAATGTTTTTACCATAGTGGACAATTTAAAAAAAAAAAAAGACTTCTTCCTTGTATCCTGCCTTATTCCATCTTTTTTAACCCCCTTCTTCCTTCATATCCTCCAGGAGATGTTAAAATGCAGTAAGGGGGAGGGTACGGCTGAGTTGGAAGAGGCTTTAACCACTATGCTGGACATCATCAAGTCTGTCAATGACTCCATGCACCAGATAGCCATTACAGGCTTTGAGGTCAGTATGTAGAATTCCTTCATCATCGCCATTAACATCATGTACAAAATTAATACGTTGAGAAAACTGTCCTGCCAACAGATAATTTTTGTTAAGATAACTAGAAACTTTTCAAACTGAAATTACTGTTTAGATACGAGCTGTTGGACTTGATTTCCAGTTGTCTTTCAGTTTCACCTGCATAAACCACTGCCCAATGTGCTGTTATAAAAACACAACGTCCATTTCCTTAAATGACTAAAAACAAGTATTTTTGGAAAGTAATCCCTATAGAGTTATTGCTAATAAGTATGCTACTTCTTGATTTATTACCTCAATGAAGAATTTCTTAACATGTTTAGTTCTGTTAAATATTTGTACAGACTCTCGTGTTGGCCCTGACATCTTGTAAAGTTGTATCTTTCTATTGTTTCATTTTTCTTGGGGTCACAAAATTCATCCAGTGCCGCCAATACTTAAACACATTTTAAGCATTACTCCAAACTCCTAACATTGCAAATCATTTTTTTCCTTTTTATCCGATTATATAACACAGCCGTTTCACTTTAAATCCATAATCTTTGTCTGACATAGTAAATCCATGTACAAGCAGAATTCCTCCTTCCATCTTTTCCAAGTGTGTGATAAGTTACTAATTCATTGAAGTCATCAAAATCAGTTTTGCCCGGAGTGTTAAGTGTCTTCTCCATGTTTACTCGCCCCTAGCGCAGACCGTTCTGTCTTCCTTACATTTTAGCTTTAGCTCAGTCTCGCGTGCTATCTAGTTAGCCTTTTACTTAACTGTCATTGTCCTCCTTCAGTAAGCCTTTGTTGATGCTCATAATAAGGACAAACACTGTTGTGATACTCCATGCAGTCACGCACATGTACGAGTACTTATCCCAGGTGTTTAACACTCATAACTCTCCCGGTCCCTCACTGAATAATGTTCCCTAGAAAACTTACATTGCAACACTAGCCAGATAGCTGTATTGTTGCTAATTAGGGCGAACCTTTTTGTTGGGTAATTTTCCAATTTACCTTATTGTACAGTAATGGTTTAGTTACACGGTAAGCTGAAGGCCCACTTCTACCTAAAGTTGTGTAAAAATATGGGGATTACAGTGTGTTGCGAAGGTACCAATCATAGCTTTAACCGTTAATTATAAATCCACCTCATCCCTTGTTGTTATTACCAAAAGAAAATGCCAGTTCTAATGCTACAAATGTGAGATAAAACAGGTTCAACAGCTGATAAGCAACCAATATATGAATGCCTCACATTATTTAAGGCAAAGGAATTTGTTATGGTGGTAAAATATGTATGTCTTTACTTTCCTTATTATCATAGGGCACCCAGGCTACAGCTTGTGTCATTGTTGGGACTGAAATCTCACACCATGAATTCCGCAACGTCAGCTATACAGATTAGGGGATACGAAGACCAAGAAAGAGAGTTCATGTTTTGAGTTGGAGAAGGAAGGTTATTGTTACAATGTTGTCATTACATTTTTAATAAATCAGTAAAATTCTCCACTTTTTAGTGCTGATCCCAAAAAAATGTATGTTCCAATGTTTTTTGTCTAACGTTGTATTTGCGGATTCAAACGATAAAGATAGCAACAATAATAAAATAGAGTTTCATGTCTCATTTAATTATTTATTTAATTTTTCATGCATTTTAACAATGTAGTTATTGTTTTGCACATAGAAAAATATACAGCCACAGGGATAGTAATGTTATGAACATCCCTGCTCCCCCCACCCTCAATAGCATGAACATTTAAGGAAAAAAATTAAGATGAAAATTAATAAAACAAAATCAGTGGTGATCCTGTTTATTTTCTAAGAGACATGTCCGCTTCCACAAATTTAATCATTACTTTCCGTCTGGTCACTTTCCAGTAACAGCATAGAAGAGTCCATCTCCGTGAACTTATTTAGTTTCCCTTTGGGAACTTAAGTTAATTTCTCTAGTGCCAAGCATGATGTCATTTCTCGCAACCACATTCCAGGTGTAGGGCCGTCCATACTTTTCCACCTCAATGCAGTCACTCTACTAGCCTAAAGCAAGGATAGATCGATCATACACGGATTTGTATATAAAATTTGTTTACAAAAAAAGGATTGTGAAAGTGGGAGAGGAATAGATTTTAAATTAATGAGGAATATGGACAAAACAGTTATGCGGCCCAACATGGAGATGGACATAGTCATCTGTCTATTCAATGATTTAGTAACAGACTGAACTAAAGGATTATAATTAGATGCAACAATATTTTCTATTTCTGGAACAGTATTGATCCCCAAGTATGGAAACCCCCTTTGAGAAGATGAGAAAAGTGTGGTAATCTGTGGGTTTTGTCTCTCATTCTTATTCAAAAGCAGAATGGTGGATTTGGAGTTATTAACCTTACGTCCAGAGGATTTCCCCAAAAGCTTCTATTACAGTAACTAGTGTTGGTATAGATGATGCCAGATCATTCATTTATTTCAGCAGGTATTTATTATTTATCATTTATAGTGCCTTTCAGCACAATAACCTCGGTTTTGTCTCAGTTTAAACTTGGATAATTGTTATCTAACGTCGTATGTACTGTACACTCAAATATGCTGTGCATTGTGTGTATTTAATATAGGACTATATAGGGAAATTAACGGAGAATTCAAACACCACTACAAAATGGCAGCAGCTAGAATGCTTAAGAGAGAGTCTGCACTAATTAGCAGGATAAAAAAGATAATGTGTTTTTTGAATATCCTATTCTAATGGACCCCAAAAGTACAAATATTATGTTAAAAAAAGTATAATAGGGCCTCTCCCCATCACTGTGTTTTCACTTCCATCAATGTTAATTGGAACACTTTGGTTGCCTTTGAAGGTCTTATTCACTGTTCAGCCAAGTAAGCTAGCTAGCTATTGCTAGCGTTAGCTTGTAACTTAGGAGAAAGTCTGCAGATTTTTAACCAGCTCTGTGTATTGCCGTACATGCTGATGTACCAGTATGTGAATTTCCCATTTAACCGTCAGTAATACTCGACTGGATGACAATAACTCTGCTGTCCTCGGCATTCTCCACTCGCAGGGCGATATTAGGGAGGAAATAGCATTTGATAATTGTTAAAAAAAAAAAAAGATCGTTGGTCGGTTTTCTGCCGCTTTTCTCTTCCTGCTCAAATGCTGGGAATTCTGGGGTGCAAAGGTTACATCCGTTATGTCCCTCAAATTAAGTAAAAGGAGGCCGCTTTTGAAGGAGCCTGAAAAATATGTAATGGGACAGCTGTGTTCGAAACCGCTCCCTCATTCACTTACTCACTATTCCCTATAAATAGTGAACTATATAGGGAATCACACTGAAAACACATCGTTGTAACTTGTTGATTGGGTGACACTGTTTTGTGGAATAAGATTGGAGAACAAAAAGGCGCTACTCTTTTCCGTGTCTTATTTTTTTGCTAAGTGAAAACTCAACAAAAAAACATTTACCAATACTAAATATCAAAGATAAGCAGAGGTGGGTAGAGTTGCCAAAAATTGTACTCAAGTAAAAGTACTGTTACTTCAGAATAATTTGACTCAAGTAAAAGTAAAAGTAGTCATCCAAATAATTACTTGAGTAAGAGTAAAAAAGTACTTGATGAAAAAACTACTCAAGTAGTGAGTAACTGTTGAGTAACAGCTGATTTATTTCTTACACAAGCATCAATCAAACACAGAAATGCAAAATAATCATCTTTAGGCAAATTATAGTTCATCCAATCAATAAAATAAATTAAAATTAATTTATTAATTAAAAATTAGCTTACTTGAGAGACTGTTCACATCAAATTTGGATGGATACTGCATGTGTAAAACATACTACATACTACGTATGTAACCTAAAAGACAAACATCCACCTCTCCACAGCAAAAACTACAACCACCGCTACGTCTCCTCAGCTTAGATG
>NC_048415.1:29608986-29615071 GCF_013103735.1 Etheostoma cragini
GGTCATCCTGGTCTGCGTTGGCTTGGCGACTTTTGATTCTGCGTCTTCGCTTTTTTTCGACTGTAAAGCTAACCTCTTTATGTGTATATGGGCTAACCTGTCCCGCTGCTGAAACGAGTGTGGTCACGTCACTGCACAACGACGTGTGATTGGTTAAGCACAGTCACGTGGCAGAGCCTTCAGCGGAAGACTCTCTCTCTCTGTCAAAATAAAACATTAAAATGAGACGTAAGCGGGGGTAAAAACAATGAAGCGTAGTAACGAGTAACGGGCTCATTGTAGCCTAATGTAGCGGAGTAAGAGTACAGTTTATTTTTCACTAATCTAGTCAAGTAAAAGTAAAAGTATAGTGATTTAAAACTACTCCTAGAAGTACAATTTTTTCAAAAACTTACTCAAGTAAATGTAACGGAGTAAATGTAACTCGTTACTACCCACCTCTGAAGATAAGCCAGCCCACCTTATAGTATTAAGTTGCTGTGAGCTGTAGCCTACATTCACCGCTTCTAAACAGAGGCAAAACATAATGTTTGGAGATAATTCCTGCACAATGCAATGCGCTGCACAATGTAACGAAAGAAAATGTCAGAGCTGAACCAGGCAGAAAGCTCTTTTCATTCGACACACCCCATGTTAATTAAGTATACTGCTAACTAATAACATTACCGTCGTCAAAGTACCCTTGCAAATCAAATCCTCTACTTCACCGTCAACCGTCAAGCCTCTAAACCTGTATGAAAATTAACACTTCGGCTGAAATGGGAAATTTGTTACCGATCATACGACACAAGACAACAATGTCCTCTCTCTCTTTTTGCAAGTGCACACACACACACAAACACGCAATGGTCAGGTTCTGGTGGTTGATTAACATAGATATGTGCAGTTTAGCTCTCATAGCGTTCCAGGTGGGTAGCGCACAGCCATGAGTCCATGACGCTAATGTCTGGTTACTCCACATTTTCATTGTGATTACATTCTGAATCTGCAATGCTCTCTGTCAGGTAAATCAGTAAGTCAGTAGTAGGCTATAGCCTACAGTTAAGTTGGATATTAAATGGTTTGGGTTCCTTCTGTAAGTAAGTTTGAGGTATAATTTGGTTTTGAAGAATTCTACAAGCAATACCACAGGCCAAAGCAAACTGCCCATTCCAAACAGGCACATTTTAAACGGGCACCGCCCTAGTATAAAGATGAAACCAAGTTACAGGCTATGGTACAGGTTGTGCAAGGGAACATGGCAATGCAAAGAATACTGGAGTAAACACAAGATAAAATTATTTACTCTATTTACAAAGATGGGTTAATGTGCATTCCAGCTTTGACAATGGTACTTCTTCTTTAAGGGATTATTGATGTTCCTTAACCCTATGACTGTATTGACAAGTGCTCTAACTTTCTGTCTGTCTGTGTGTTAATGTTCACAGGGAAACTTGAGTGACCTCGGGAAGCTGCTGATGCAGGGATCCTTTAATGTGTGGACTGATCACAAGAAAGGCCACAGCAAGGTACAACCCAGCACTCCAGTAAATTTACTGTAGCATTACTGTCCCTACATTATTAGGATGCCGTGCCTTGCATTTTAATATTAGTCAAACATAATACCTTCAACGAATGCTCTTGTGTTTTTGCAACTTTCTGCTTCTTTGAGCTTTTCCTACTTTTCAAGGCAGACATTATTCAACAGAGCCTGATGAATGTACAGTTTATTTTGCAAAGCCTTTTTGAGTTGAAAAAAAATACTGTACTCCGTGGCTCTAGCTAGCTACATAACATTAAGTTGAAGTAGCCACAATCTTGAGCTACAGTTAACAGAAGGCTACTGGCTTGTCTACCACGTTAACATTTTCTATCATACCATCTCCAACGTCTCTTCATTTGCATGGCAGCACTAGGCAGTGCCGCGGCACCGACCTCTTGCAATCAAACCAAGAGGCAGCAACAATTTAAATAATAAAGGTTTATTTTAAAGTATATCAGCCACTGTAGGCCTACCATAATCATAAATAATTAAATTGTATAATAATTTATTTTCATCAAGAATTAATTATCAAGATATATTATATCATTATATTGTTATATCAATTATATCATATAACAAAACATGTTAAATTATTTAGATCTAGCAACAGAAATAATCAATGCAAAATGAAACAAAAGTGAGGAGGACTCAGAGCTTGAACTGGACATTTAGTTATGTGTGGTCTAATAGAACTCCTACCTGATATCATCACTGGTCTCATCATGTCTGTCTCATTCACTTCTCGCCTGTGCAGCTGTGTTCTTCTCCCTTAAGACATATTGTCAAACAAACATCATGTAATATATTTCCCATTTTAGTTTTTCCATATTAAAAATATTAAGAAAGCAATCTGTTGGTATCAAGTGGCTCCCCTACTACACTTCCACATGATTTTAGACCTAGTTGCTTCCCCTATCTTTCCTGATCCACCATCCTCACACCTGAAAGAAATTAACTCACTGTTAAATATACAGACAGCCTATATTAAATTCTTAAATCAGCCTAGTGATGAAATATTATGCAGTATGTTTGTGCTGCTGTTGAAATTACATTCCCATTTTGGATTTTAAAAAGTACAAATATGGAGCGCCACTTAGCACAGCTCTTTAAAGAGAGAAAGAGATGTGACCCTGTAATTATAGCTTCCATGTCACCGCTACAGATGTAGCCTCAAGCCTGTTTATCTGACAGCACAGCTAACAAGAACAGCTAATAGAACAAAATCTATTAATTCCATGGTAAACCAGAGTTATTACCATACATTATGTTTTCCAGCTTTTTGTCATTTATTGTGCACACTTCCTTATATTTACCAGTTGTTATTTTACCTTAATAAAATTGAGATGTGTCATGCTACCATAGGGTTTAACCAAAATCTTAATGTAGCTATCAGCAACATTAGTTTGCATTAAGCTAGCAGTAAACGCCACTTTAGCTGCGTTTGTAATTTCGTACACTCTATGATGAGAATACGAAATAACCCGTGTGTAATGTGAAGCCGTGCTTGTTTACTGTCTGCTGTTCTACAGCAAATACAGGTAATCAACTTGATAGCACCCCTTCAGGTTAACATGGGACACTACACCTTACACCCCCTTCTTTCAAGTAGAACATCAAAATACATAACCCGTGTAAACACACATAATCTAAATATACTATATCTCCATATTATTTAAGCCCTAAGCTTTGTCATCTTAAAGATACTTCCACTGATCTTAAACTATTAGTTTCTGAGTCTAATGTTGACAGAATTATTTTCAATAAACCTAAACATGCATGCAATTTTGCTTTTGATTCAGTACACACATTAATTTACTACCCTGTAACTACAGTGAATAGCATTTTGGAGGTTTAATCACTTTACCAAAGCATGATATCTTTATTGGACCTTCTGCAGTCATTGTTGGTCTTCCAGTTTCTTTCACAAAATAAGCAACCGGTGCTGACATCACCAACGTGGCTTCAGTTGGCTTATAGGTTGCTGGAACGTCTTCCTGATCTTTAACATTCTGTTCTGGAAAAATGTCCTCTCTGCTATTCAGCAGGGCTTGCCTGTTTTATCTGAAAGATTCTGCCTTCAGGTGTTTGGATCACAAATGCCCTGGCTGATCATGGCTATGTTTCTCAATAACTTGCTGCCATGTATTTCCTACTCTGTATTTGACTGTCTCTCCCTCCTGTAATGTACTGTATATAGTTCTCTTGCTTTGTAATCAAGGTTGTGTTTTTGTTTCATCTATCTCTGTTTTATGCATTTGAGCACATTTCTGTACCACTGAGGTATTAAAGCTGATCAGTAGCAGTCAGTTTTGTTTTCAGACATCGACCCATCAACAATTGGGCAGGAGAAAGTTTCATCTTATCCAGAGGTTCATTCTTGTCCTTAAGAAGAGCATATATGGGTCTCCTCTGCTGTCTTGTGCTTTCTTGAGCAAATTTTTTATTGTCGGGATTGCTCGGCTGCTTTAAACATTGGATTGTGGGAATCCTGGGCTTGAGGTTTTGTGTTTAAACTTGCACACTTTTGTGAAGCGCTTGAACTCCTCACTTGCAAACTGCGGTCCATTGTCTGACAGGACTTTGTCTGGAATCCTGTGTCTTGCAAGCATGGATTAAGAGCTACGATGACATGGTTGCTAGTAGTTTGTGACAGTTTGGCAATTTCTGGGTATTTTGAATGGTAATCTCCTCATAGTAGATCAAAACAAACAGATCCACACCTACCATCATCTGTCTGGTATGTCATGGCGCAAGAGTGGTTCTTTCACATTGCTCGCTTCAAAGGTGTTACAGACAGTACACTTCAACACTGTGTCCTCAATTTGTTTGGACAATGCTCTCTCCTTGTATTTGACGATTCCCAGATTTCCCAGGCTTCATCAAATGTTTTTTCTTTGCTCTGGTTTTTTTGGGACAGGACTTTCTGACTTTCCTCCCTGAATGTCCAGTATGTCCATGGCTTCTTCTTCCTGCTTCTGGCGAGAGCAGTCATGTTTTTCCTCCTCTCCCGTCTTATCTTAGCTTGGCTCCTTTTCTAGTCTGTCTACCTTGTTGTGTGAAACCTTTCTCTTTGTCCCCTGCCTCCAGCTTTCCTGGAACATACAACATGGATATGATTAACTGGTCTCTCAGCGCTATTGGCAAGATTTTTTCACCCAAGCATCCTTCACCGGGTGAGCCGATCTGCCTCAGTGGGACATTCCCTGTAGGCTATGCTCACGATTCATGGAATAATTGGCAAGCGGTCTGCCTGGACATCCTGCCTGTCAAAGATGTTGAAGATATTTGGATAATTGGAATTCTGTTGATTGGGCTCCTGATCATCTGACTTGGAGTCTCCCTGACCTATCGGAATATTGGTAAGACAGCCGCCAGCAAATTTACCCACAAGCTGTCTGGGGAACCTAAAGAGTGCTAACATGGCGTGATTGAGAGGATGAAAGTTTTACATCTGAGGGCTGACCAGTCCAGTGAACTGTCTCATAACATCTCAGACCGGTCTGTGGAAGCATAGAGGGGGATTGATATAATCAGGGCTCAGTCGGTTGTGTTGCTTTGTGTAACCACCGGACTGGCAGAGAAGGTCGATGGACTGTCAAAATCACTACATGAACTGGATGCACGTATGACCCTGAGGTCGGTAGCAATTGATTGATGAACATAGATTCAAACAAATTCCACCGAGTCAACCTAAATTGGACTGAAATTGGACCCCCCCCCCCACCCCTTCACCCGAGCGGGGAAACAACTCGCAGCTGGACTTCTATCTCCTCCTGTGCACTGGCTTTGAATCTGTACCTACCAAATGGTGTGTTAAAGGTAAACACCTTAGAACTGTCCTCATTCAGTTGTATTTGCCAGAAGCCATGGTTTGCAACAAACACTGAAAATAACTTTGCATTTGGCATTTCTGCCACAACCTCCTCTACTTTCCTCAGGGGATAGTGTTCCTTCTTTATATCTTTGTTGAGGTGTTGGAGGTCTATGCAGATTCTTAATTTTTTGGTTGGCTTTCCTACATTGACCAGGCTGTTAACCTAGTCAGTAGGTTCTGTATGTTTTTCAAACACACAGAGTTTCCCTATCCTTTCTTCTTCACATTTGTCGTTGTCTTTCAGTGCTAAAGGCACCTTTCTGGGTAGGCAAATAACCGGAGCTAAAGCTTGATATACCTAAATGTGCTGCTGTCCCACACACAACCCAACCCTGTGAACACATATTTGTATTTCTACAGGATGTCTGCTTCCTCATCCTTGTCCAGTTTGTAGATCATTTGTACCAGTCCTATCTGTATGCAGGAATCTCCTTCTAAGATAACTGAGAAGTTGGGCTTTATTATCTCAATTTCCAACTCATGCATTTTTGTTTTCTAATAAGGTGATGGCCAATACTCGCACTTTACAAGTCCAACCTAATCTTAAGAACCCAGGCAAATCCACTCTAATTGATGTCATAGTAACAAATAAATCCCATAAATTCACCCTTATAGGAATTCTTACAGATGATGTCAGTGACCACTGTGCTGTAGGAGCTATACGAAATAGTAACATTCCAAAAGTAAAA
>NC_048415.1:29615171-29622350 GCF_013103735.1 Etheostoma cragini
TATTTAACTACACTTTTTCTCCTCTTCAGGCTTCTTCCTTTTTGAAATGCTACTCCTCCCACATACTTTTATCTATAGACGACATTCAAACTTTAAACTGTTAACAAAACCTTTAGCTATTACAGTGGTATAAATGATATCCTTTAAAGTGTTGGTGGTATCACTGTTTAAGTTTAGGCTTTTGTTTAAGCTTTTTCTGCATTTATAATGGAGTCAGTATTGGCGTATTGCATGACTCGGAGGGTGATGACATAACTTGAGTCTTGAAAAGCCTTGAAAATCATCTTAAAACCTCTATAACTTGCTCTCATGTTCACGATATTTACTTGTCATACATGGTTTACACATCAAAACGTAGCTATTCTTGTCTTTTTCAACCTCATTTGAGCAAAATGACATGGATCTTGAATTAACTGCCTAAAAGCAACAAGAACAACTCTTCTCCTTATCATCCATGACAATGTTATTTTCCAGTCTAAACTGTGGTATTAGAGTACTTTTTAACTTTATCTACAGAAATAGCATGTCTGCAGTTTCAGCAAAGTCTTTGGATGCTCAAAGTGAAGAGTTTACAGGAAAACCATTTAAGATTTTTGACTGGGAAGCACGGAAACTAGCAGAGTGCTTCCCAACATTCTCTGAGACTCTATCTCTCTCAGGTGTCAATTAACTATCACTATGACAACCATCTTATGAGCCACACCTGCTGTCTGTCTGTCTGCCTGTCTACATTCAAACCTTAAAATGTTAAATCTTCCACATCATTTATTCTTTAAGAGTTTTATACAACTTGTACATTTTAGTCATACTTTTTGTAAATATTGAATGACTATCAATTGTCATTCAAATTAAAGCCGGGAATTCAGTTTAGCATCAGCTTTTACAAAAACTTTCATACAATTTTAGTATTATTCAACTTTTAAAAGACATTTATATTAATTAGAACAATTAGAACCATTCCCACCTTTGCACATTTTCCTACAACTTCACCTTTTCCTTACGCGTTGAAGCCAGAAATTCAGTGTAGTGACAGCTTTTTGGAAAACCTTAAAATATTCCACCTTTTCATATATTTTTGTGTTAGTTAACATTTTAAACTTTTTATACTAATTTAAACCATTCCCACAACTATTCTCACTGCTTTACCTTCTTCTTACGCATTGAAGCCAGTAGTTTAACTACAGCAATTTAACTTTTCTACATTCACAAGCATTTTCCACAGGAAAGGCACTTTCTAGTTAACTTTTTGTTCTTAATGAAAGCCAAAAATGCCTTTAAACAGAGCAGCAGGTTTGTGAATCGGTTAGTTTTAATGAGATGAATAGGATTTGTAGCAAATGGGCTAAAACATGCATGCATATCCAGGTTAGCATCATGTATAGTTACCAAAGAAATAAAACATGAAAAAGAAAACCATTGATCACAGCAATGAAAGTTTTTTTCAGGTGTGCACAGGACGAGGTTGCTACAAATGCTGACGTGTAATGTTGAAAGGACAAATGTCTGTTGAAAAACATTTGTCTTCTTCAGTTAGGGAAAAGATGCAAGACACATTATATATAGTATATATAGTATATAGCAAGAGGGTTGGTGAGAAATATGGTCCTAGTTTGGAGAAACCAGATAGGTAACAAGATTAGGTCTAGGTAACAAAATTATGGATCCGGTCTTAGGGGTTTGTTAGCATACTTAATTTGACAGCACTAATACTTCAACATAACAAAATATTGAACTGTAGAATGATCAATGGTAAGACAAACAGATAAAATGAAGATTATCTTATTTCAGGTGAAGGACTTGGCCAGGTTTAAGCCTATGCAGAGACACCTGTTCCTGTATGAAAAGATGATGTTGTTTTGTAAGAAACGAGAGGAGACCACAGATGGACACGAGAAAACCCCCTCCTACAGCTTCAAACACTCTGTCAAGGTTAGAGACAGGTGGTGTCCCTTTCTGTGACTTCTTGGTGTGTGGCAGATAAAGATCCCATTGTATTACAAGTATTATGTATGCTTTTTGTGTATAACTTAAGCTTTGTTAAAAGTAAATACTGTATATGTAACTTTTAAATGTTTCTGAAACTGTGTAATTTTTTATCTGATGATCATTGAAACAGCAAATAAGACTAACAGTGAAAAGAACGCTTTTTTAATATAGTGTTTACTTATGCCTTTGGCCTAATATTTTCTTTTTGTCCCCCTGTACTTGTGTAAAGCAGTGGTTGCTAAAACAAACTCTTAATGCATTGGTGTGTGACACAATGACAGTGATACCCAGTTAAGCTCACGATAAATCCAATGTAGACTAAGTTACTGAATGCAAAACTAGACATGAAACCCTGCACCAGTAACATATTCTTGTACTGTAAATGAATGATTTCCTGCAACACATTCATCGCAACTACGTGACCTCCTGGTAACGCTAACTCAGTAATACAGTGGGTATACAGCACCGTTAAGAAATTTCCTTTATGTCAGTGGGTGTTGTAAAAACACTAACACTTTTGTCGAAAGTGGCTGCTAGAATCAACAGAAATTGAATGGTACAAATAGCCACTTTAAATGAATTACCACAAATCAACTGACACACCTGAAATCTGGGGGCAGGGTGGTATTTCAGCATTGTGCTGGTTGGTTTCTGGTTGAAAAATATCTATTTGTAAGATGCAAAAGCTTAGTGTCATATGTGCACTTCAGGGCAACAGAATGCATAGATAATGTACAGAGGGCTCCCTAGCAGGTTATTCTGGCAATGTCAACTTTTTGTTGTTGTTGATGTCACAGTTTTGCAGCATCTCACAGTGTCTCTGCCCTACTGTCTCTGTCCAGATGAGTGCTGTGGGGATCACAGAGAACGTCAAAGGGGACATCAAAAAGTTTGAGGTGTGGTACAATGGCAGAGAGGAGGTTTACATCATACAGGTATGTTAATTACGGTGTAATAAGTTTCACAAAAACAGCAAATATCAGATAAAAGAATTTTGTTATCTAATACTTTTCTACCCTAATAATCCTTTTTTACGACCACTTATCATTTATCTTATGTAGACCCTTATGATGGAGCCTGACCCTTACCGGACATTCACACCGCCACCGACTTTGTGTCTAAAGTTACTTGAAGTCATTCATTTTCAATGGAAGGTCGCGTTTTGGGCATTTTTAGCTTGTTGATTGTCAATCAAAATGAAGGATGACATTTTTCACCTTTATGGTAATGAGCTATGACGCGGTTCAGCAGCAAGCAGCGGCTAACGCCAGCCGCAACTCGGAATACAGAGTCCTTCGCGCTGGCTGATCCCGGAGAAGCATATGATGTAAACTTTTGTTCCTACCAAAACATTAATTCTTAGGACAAGCTCATAATCGCCGTTGCTGGGTTACCTATTGTTTACAATATAATGTTGTTTGTGCATAGGGACCAGTTAACGTTACCTGCCGGTCACATTGTCTCTAATGGTCCACTCACAGTGAAGTCATGCACGGGTCACTAGGTTTGTCTGGCGGCTGATCGCTTTCCCTGCACGCCGCTACGGCTCAGCGGCTAACGAGCGAGCTAACTAATAACAGACCCCGTTGCGACCAATTAACAATACAACTTCTGTCATTACATATGTACATTGTAAAAGGTTTCTAGTGTCAGTGTATTGGCCTTGACTGCGTGTGCTTCTCCCAGTCGAGCAGGAGACGCCACGTCAGAGCGGCCAACATGTCAAAAAGCTTACACATACTTGTACTGTTCTCGCTGAGGTGTAACAACTCCAGCTAAACAGCGAGCTAAACTCTCTCTATTCATGAACACGAAGAAAGCTTTAATTCCTTATATGCAGATTTATTTCCTTCATGTTGTGCTGAATCCATACACAGGTCATTGTGATGAGAGACAAGAGAGTAAAACTAGGGAACAAACAGCAAAATATTGTAATTAGCTAGGCAACCTAGTTTCCATTAACATTCCTTTTACAACATTAAATGATTATGTTTAAAAGTTAACTCAGAACAAAGATTTATACATACAAGCGATGCTTCTGCTGGGAAGTTAACTGGCTGGATGCATTTCCCTGGCGCATTGATAATCTGCATTTCTCACGCGTTTCTAACGTGGTGAATTCTAATGCGATTTCCTACTTCTGGTCTTAGCTCGCTAAACAAATAAGAGCCTAAATTAAACTGCAAGTATACGAAATTAAATGCATAAAAATTTAACTTAAATGCCTGAAGGGCAGAACACTCCCCGTCTGACCTTAAAGGTCACTATTAACTATTAAATGTCTTTGAACCTTCAGTCTTTGGTTAGAACTACTTCTGACACTGGTCTCAAAAACACCTTCCCAGAACCTTGGTCCGATGACCTGAGCTCCACCTTCCTTACTTTGCTGTCTCTCCCAGGGAAAACAGCTGTGATCCTTGCCATGGGCCACGTGTTACGTGCAGCTTGACTGTCCTTCAGGAGCACAATGTCTCCTTCTTTCAAATCCTGTTGGGAATCTGTCCATTTCTTGCGGGCTTGTAGAGTGGGGAGATACTCGTGACGCCAACGACACCAGAATCTGTCAGCGAGAGCTTTGACTTGTTTCCATTGTTTGCTGAGAAGATCCTTGTCTGTGAAGTCTCCGTGCGGTGGGGTAACTCCAACCTTCTGAGTAAGTATCATTGCAGGAGACAATATGAATGGTGATTCTGGGTCAGTGGAGACTGGAACAAGAGGTCTGGCATTGATTATTGCAGTCACTTCCATCATGAGTGTGCAGAGGACATCGTGGGTAAGCTGGATGTTTGCTTGAAGAAGGATTGCATCGAGGATCCGTCTTGACAGGCCTATCATACGTTCCCATGATCCTCCCATATGAGATGCATGAGGAGGATTAAACACCCAAGAGCACCCCTGTTGACTCAAGTAGTTCTGCACTGTGATGTCAGGTTGTTGTTTGCTTAGTCCCAGTTCCTTTGCCTCGGCTACAAAGTTTGTTCCGCGGTCCGATCTTATCTGCTTTGCAGGTCCCCGTATGGCAAAGAAACGTCTCAAAGCATTAATGCAACTTGACGTGTCTGGGGAGTCGATGATCTCGATGTGCACTGCTCGGGAGCTCATGCAGCAGAAGAGCATTGCCCATCTTTTGCTTTGGGCCTATCCACCTCTTGTACGTCTTGAGACTATTTGCCATGGTCCGAACACATCTACTCCTACATAGGTGAAGGGTGGGCACATGTGCAAGCGTTCTGGGGGCAGATCTGCCATGAGTTGTTCCTCTGTTCTTCGGCGTAGCTTTCGGCACACTACACAGTTGTGCAAAACAGAGGCGATAAGTCGTTTTGCGCCTATCACCCAGAAACCTGCTGGTCTCAGGGCCCCTTTGGTGAAGTGGCGGCCTTGATGCTTTACTTCTTCGTGATACTGTCGCACTAACAGCAAAGAAATGTGGCTGGTCTTAGGCAAGATAATGTATTTTTTTTCATTAGTGCTCAAGTCAGCGTGTTTTAATCTGCCACCAACACAAATCAGATGATCTTGAAGAACAGCTCTGAGCTTGTTAAGGGAACTGTCTTTGGTTGGGCGGCTGTGGCTCAGTGGTAGAGTGGTTGCCTGCCAATCGGAAGGTTTGTGGTTCGATCCCCGCCCCTGCAGTCATTGTCGAAGTGTCCTTGGGCAAGGCACTGAACCCCGAGTTGCCCCCGGTGCTGCGCATCGGCGTGTGAATGTGTGTGAGTGTGTATATGATGAGCAGGTGGCACCTTGTACGGCAGCCCCGGCCACAGTGTATGAATGTGTGTGAATGGTGAATGTTCCCTGTAGATGTAAAAGTGCTTTGAGCAGTTGTTAAGACTGGAAAAGCGCTATATAAATACAGCACATTTACATTTACAGCTTGTCCGAGCTCAAGAGCCGTGAGCTCTTTCGCATAGACATCTTCCTGTGCGGCTCTGATAATAATGTGTCTCGCCTGAGACAACTCATCCGGCGTGCGTGTGAAGTTGCAGAGGTGCCATCCTTTACATTTGCTGTACTTGTTGCGTCTTTAAATGCTGGCTATGTGGATAAGTAGGGCAATAGCCCTGGTGAGGGAGTGCATGCATGAAAAGCGCTGTAACCGCGGGGCGGTAAGGCCTCGGTTTTGAGCTTGAGTGAGAAAACTACTCACTTCAGTTCGTATTTCCACGTCTGATTTTGGGTTAACAAGTTCAAACGTCTGGCTTGCATCTGTGTCAGATTGATTTGGTTTGTGCAAAAAAGCTGATCCAGTGAACCACATTGTCTTTGTCAGTTGGGACGCAGGAACTGACCTGGATGCATGGTCAGCCGGGTTGTCTTCTGTGTTAACGTAGAACCATTGATTAGGTATTGTGGACTGACGAATTCGTTGGACTCGATTGTGAACATAGACGTAGAAGCGTTTTGTCTGATTGTGAATATATCCAAGCACAACCTTGCTGTCACAGTATAACTTGATCTCATCGAGCTTCAGGTGCAGTTCATCTTTGATGAGTTCAGCAACTTCCACGTCTAATACCGCGGCACACAAATCCAACCGAGGTATGGTAGGTTCGGACTGTGGGGCCAGTTTAGCTTTCCCTTAGATGAATCCTACTTCGACTTGTCCCTCCGCTTGAATGGTCCTGAGATATGCCACAACTCCGATGGCCTTTTTGGACGAGTCGGAGAACACACAGCTCTGTGTGTATGGCACTGGAAAGTGAGGTTGCTGTGTATGAACGTGGGATATGTAGCTTGCTTAATTCATGCAGTGACTTACGCCATACTTCCCATTGCTTCAGCTTTTGTTCTGGAAGAGGAGCATCCCAGTCACCTGTGTTGACACTGAGCTCCCTCAAGAGACTTTTGCCTTCAATAGTTACAGGTGCGACCATGCCTAAAGGATCAAAGTAAATCGCTATCAAGTAAATCAAATCGCTATTCACTGTTGACAGAACTCCCCTGCGAGTGAAGGGTTTCTTGTGCTCAGAGACTGCAAATGTGAAGGTGTCTGTAATTGTCTCCCACAGCAATCCCAAACTGCGTTGCACTGGTGTAGCTTCACCGCTAAGGTCAAGTTCTTTCAGAACTGCTCTGTCCTCTGGTGCAAAGGCCTGAAGGACGGCTTCCCTGTTTGAGGCAAACTTGTGGAGCCTCAGGTTTGATTCACTGAGAGAGGTCTGCGTTCTCTGTAGGAGACTAATGGCTTCA
>NC_048415.1:29622450-29624779 GCF_013103735.1 Etheostoma cragini
AGAAGTCTCTTTTTAAGAGATTGGATGAATTCCCAAGAATATCAACCAAAGATTACGGGAAGCTGAGGGACCTAGGCGATCTTCTTATGGAACTTCAGGGTGCCAGAGAAGAAGGTTACCTCACAGGATTGACCTACCTGGATACCGCCAGGGGCATTGGGCCCATTGTGGAGAAACTCCCTCACGGGCTACAGGAGAAATGGCTCTCAGTCGGCTCAAGGTTTAAAGAAGACAACAATGGCTACTTCCCTCCATTCGATTACTTTGCCAACTTCATCTGCCATGAAGCACACCGGAGGAATGATCCCAGTTTCATCCTTCAATGCACCAGCAACAGCGGACTAATTCAGACAAAGTAGTCTCAAATAATTACGGAAAAAAAATATCCGTTCACTAAACAGCTGTCTCTTCAGGTGAAGACCCACCTGCACACTCGACTGAGAAAAAGCCCAGCGGGCCAGAGAAAAACTGTCCCATTCACAACAAACCACATTTGCTAAGTCAATGCAGAGCATTTAGAGGGAAGACTCTTGAAGAAAGAAACATTCTCAAGGAGAATGGAATTTGTTTCAAGTGCTGCACATCAAATAATCATCTTGCAAGAGACTGCAAGGCAATGGTAAAGTGCATGGAGTGCGACAGCGACCGACATCATGCTGCTATGCATCCAGGCCCACCACCTCAAGTCTACAGAAAGCCTACACCCCCACCAGACAATGGCGGGGAGGAAGAACATGCTGACGACAGCACAGCCATCTCCTCTCACTGCACACAGGTATGTGGTCCAGAGCAAACAGCAAGATCCTGCTCAAAGATCTGTCTGGTACGAATATACCCTCAAGGTCAACGTGAGAAGGCAACCAACATGTATGTAATTTTGGATGATCAAAGTAACCGTTCACTGGTGCGATCAGACTTCTTTGAGCATTTCATCATCAAGGGCCAACCATTCCCCACTCACTGAAGACCTGTGCCGGATTGGTTGAGACGTAGGGCAGAAAGGCAGAGGGTTTTCAGATTGAAATGCTTGATGGGCAGACTAGCTTACTACTACCACCGCTAATTGAGTGTAATGAAATTCTCATTGATCGCTCTGAAATACCGACGCCTGACGCAGCCAGTCATCATCCACACCTACGAAGGGTAGCGGCACACATACCACAACTCGACCCTAAGGCAGAAATACTCATCTTGTTAGGCAGAGACATTGTGAGGGTCCACAAAGTCCGACAGCAAGTGAATGGACCTCACAACGCCCCCTTTGCACAAAGACTGGATTTGGGATGGGTTCTGGTAGGAGACGTGTGCCTAGGGAACGCACACAAACCAGCTGTGAGCACGTTCAAGACAAACGTGCTGGAAAATGGCCAACCCTCTGTTCTCAGACCATGTGAAGGCTTCATGAAGGTGACTGAAGATTTGTCCCACGGCAGGGAGCAGAAGTACAAACCACACAAAGCATCGTTGGATGTCCTGGGACTACAGGTCTTCAATGAAACGGAGTCCGACAACAAACCTGCCCTGTCCATGGAGGAGACAATCTTTTTGAAAATCATGGACCAAGAAATGTATAGAGACACGGCAAACAACTGGGTTGCTCCTCTCCCCTTTAGAGTTCCCCGACAACGTTTATCCAACAACCGTGAACTGCTGTTCACTCGCTTCACCTCTCTGGAGAAAACACTGCAGCGAAAACCTAAGATGAGAGACCAGTTTCTAGAATTTATGAAGAAAATATTTGACAACAGACATGCAGAAGTGGCTCCTCCCCTAGAAGAGAACGAAGAGTGCTGGTACCTGCCATCTTTCGGAGTCTTCCACCCACAAAAGCCTGAAAGCATCCGTGTGGTGTGTGACTCCAGTGCAAAGTACTTTGGCACATCTCTAAATGGTGTTCTTCTGTCAGGCCCAGACCTCAATAACTCAGTCATTGGGGTGATGATCCGCTTTCGCTAGGAACAGGTAGCAGTTATTGCTGACATACAGCAGATGTTCCACTGCTTTCTTGTCCGCAAAGACCACAGGAACTACTTGAGGTTTTTGTGGTACAGAGACAATGACATGTCTAAGGATATCATCGACTACAGGATGAAGGTCCATGTTTTCGGCAACAGTCCGTCACCATCTGTAGCCATCTATGGACTAAGGAGAGCCATCATTGAAGGTGCACACAAACATGGAGAAGACACAGTCCAGTTTGTTGAACATCATTTTTACGTAGATGATGGACTCATCAGTGTGCCAACTGAAGCTGAAGCCATTAGTCTCCTACAGAGAACGCAGACCTCTCTCAGTGAATCAAACCTGAGGCTCCACAAGTTTGCCTCAA
>NC_048415.1:29624879-29635258 GCF_013103735.1 Etheostoma cragini
GCGCCGACTACCGAGGGGGGGTTAGCTACAGTAACTAACGACTGATCTGTCATGGTGCGGAAACGGACTTCTAACTCATTAGCCTCGCCTCCATGTCCAAAAATAAACTACACTTGTTACACACTCCATTGCCGTTAAAGAATGCAGAGGAGTAACTAAACATCTCACACATCGAGCAGGAGAAAGTCGGAGAAGGGGCCGACATAACTAACTGCTAGGCTAAAGTCGCTAGCAGCTAAGCTAAAGTACGGTAGCGTTAGCTACCAAGCGTAAAAACAACTGTTATTTAACAAAAGTCGCTAAAAAAAATGAGAAGATATGTGAGTGCTTAGGCAGAACTGCTATAAGAATAAGAGTTTAGCGGACAGTTAGCCGCTGTAATAGCAAATCTACCAAACTGAACTTGTATTTAGTGAGCAGCAGAGCTACCAACACGCAACCAACACACAGGCACAGGAAACGGAAATGAGTCAGGTACGCTTACTGTAACCGCAGTTTACTGTCGATCACTGTTGTACTGCCGCACAAGTTCAACTGGTTGGTGGTTATGTTTTTACACAAACATCTTAAAGTTCCTTACTATTACGTTTGCTTATACATAAAATTATATACAATATTTATACCCTGTATAGCAATTCTGGATAGATGAAAATCACATTTCGTTGCTTGTACTTGTGACAGTGCAATGATAATAAAGTTGAATTGAATTGAATTGGATTACAACAGGGGGAATGACCGTGGGAATTCTTCTGAAGTCGATGCACATCTCTTTCGTTTTTGCCACATTAATGTTTAAAAAGGAGGCTTTGCACCAGTCAATAATATCATCCACTACAGGACCGTGTTCAGAGTCGTCACTGCTGAGGAGGGACACAATGACCGAATTATCCGCAAATTCAATAATGTGGCGCCGTTCATGATGGCTTTTGCACGCATTTGTGTATAAAACAAATAAAAGAGGGAGGTGTGTTTCAGGTGTAACGCTTGGGATGGATGGTGCATACACGGCCACTTGTGATGGAGCTGCTGCCTTAAATGGTGATTTGCAAGGATGATGTACTGTCTTGAGTTTTGCCGGGTGTTCGCTTTTTCTTGCAGGTGTTGTATAAATTCCCCTGTCCCTAATGGGTGTTCTATGATGTCCAATAAGTGGTGTGCTGATGTGGGTTACATCCCTGAATTTAGCCGGGTTGCTGAAGAATGGCTTTTTTCCGGTGCTGGGTTATGCTCAGATGGTCTGTTTTCAACCTTGTGTTGTCCTTCCCGTAACTGTGTGTTGCGTTCTGATGGAGGTTTCCATGGGACGTAGCTTCCTTCTGACAATGCTAACTCAGGTAATGTTGCATGGGCAGATGCTTGAGTTTGAGCTACTACATATTCATTAGTACGTTTTAGAATTTCGTTTTGTAAATTTCCTTGAGAAGATACATCGGTCGCGACTGAATCTTCTATATCCAGTTCGGCAGCCTTGGCTTGGGCAATAGCTGCAGCTGCCTCTCTTTGAAGTTCAAGTGCGCCTAGTTCAGCTTCTAGCTTTGCTTTTCCTAATTGTAGCTCTGCTTCTTTTGCTGCACTTTGTACCTTCAGCTCTGCTTCTTTCTCAGCAAACGCGGCTCGTGCCTTTGCCGCCTCTGCTTTAGCACGCGCCCTTACTGCTGCACTTGATGCTGATGAGTGATCAAGACTTGATTTTCTTGTGCGCACGGATGCATTATCAGTCCTTTCTGATTCCATTTTACTTGTCTACATGCTTCTCAAGCCGTTGAAACTTCAGCTGGATAACGCTTTTTTACTGTACTGTTCTCGCTGAGGTGTAACAACTCCAGCTAAACAGCGAGCTAAACGCTCTCTATTCATGAACACGAAGAAAGCTTTAATTCCTTATATGCAGATTTATTTCCTTCATGTTGTGCTGAATCCATACACATGCCATTGTGATGAGAGACTAGAGAGTAAAACTAGGGAACAAACAGCAAAATATTTTAAATAGCTAAGCAACCTAGTTTCCATTAACATTCCTTTTACAACATTAAATGATTATGTTTAAAAGTTAACTCAGAACAAAGATTTATACATACAAGCAATGCTTCTGCTGGGAAGTTAACTGGCTGGATGCATTTCCCTGGCGCATTGATAATCTGCCTTTCTCACGCGTTTCTAACTTGGTGAATTCTAATGCGATTTCCTACTTCCGGTTTTAGCTCGCTAAACAAATGTCAAAATAAGAGCCTGAATTAAACTGCAAGTATACGAAATTAAATGCATAAAAATTCAACTTAAATGCCTGAAGGGCAGAACAATACTTTTTGATAAGCGTCCCTGGCGGGGCGGCCAAAGCTTTTTTGCAGTATAAGTCGGTGGCGGTGTGTACGTACGGTTAGGTTGAAAACTAACTGACTGCATCTGAAGTAATCAAAACTAGCTCCCCCTCGACCTAATACAAAAGTAAAATTCTGCTTACCCAGTATGCATCAGTATTATCCTGATAAGGAACATGGTACTGTGAACAGTGTTATGTCCCAACTGTTTTCAAACTAACGGGTGATATATGTTGCCTAACAGCTGCTGTTGTGGCCTGCCTGTGTCAGCAGATTTGTCACACATCAACATATTTCTGGCGGATTTCAAATCAATTAAGGCCATTTTTTCTGTAGTAAATGGAGAAATGTGACACTGGCCTTGTGTTATCTGTATATCACCTAGGTGTGTTTACAGCAGTGTATTTTAGTAATTTTACAGATGTTTGACTTGGATGGGGAAAACACTCCATTCAGGCCTCTGTAACTGTGTAAGGCCTAGAATCTCACTTAACACATAAGAGTGTTACCTTTCCAATGATATCAAGAACACCCTAGAGTGTCAAAGTATATGGGAGCTGTACCACTTATAATTTTGGTATGCCGTTTAGACCAAAAAGCTGCAATTTCAGCCGTTTCATAACAGGTTAAAAATCTAATAATATATAACATAATATATATTTAAATGTCAGAGGGGAGATTTTACCACAGGATGAGTACTTTTAATGTTGGTATTTTGCAGATAATGATTCTGTACTTACTTAGATAAGTGGTTGTCAACACACTTATAATATAGAGTTGGAAAAACAAATGTCTTATGTGGTTTTGCTGCATAGTTAAAATACTAATGTTATACCCTGGTCATGTCAGAAAAAAAACACCTACTGTCGTAAATTAACAAATATTAAAGTGTAGGTGTATTTTTTGTTTCGGTTATAAATAAAAATATCAGTCAATAGAGTTAAAAAATACACTAAAACATTATTCAAAAGAGCACTTTATAATTATACACAGTATACTGTGTAATTTGTGTTAGATACTTCTCGGGACGCCGTCAGTAATATTTCCAAATCCCTTCTCTTGGGGACAGTGTTGCATCATAACAGCTCTCCCCCTCAACCCTTACTTACTCATTCAAAAACATTAAGATGCTTTTATTGTATACATTATGTTGCATGTGTTGTTGTTGTGGTGTGAGTGTGTGTGTGTGTGTGTGTGTGTGTGTATGTGTGTGTGTGTGTTTGTGTGTGTGCATTCTTCCCCAGGCTCCTTCCATGGATGTGAAAAATATGTGGGTGTCAGAGATTCGTAAAGTACTTACAGGCCAGCTAGAGGCATGCAGAGGTACCCACACACACACACCCCTCCTTACTTGTTTTACCCCCTTCATAACAACTTGCTTTAATTCCAACTTGAAGCCGAAAGACACGTGCCTCTATGAATCCATTTAGCTTCGGTTAGACCAGTTTACATGTATTGTAATAACTACATGGCATGTACACAGAAACATTGTATTTCTAATCACTCATTAACTAAATGCTGTTGCTGCTATTGTATTGCCTCTTTTTTCTACAATTCTCCAAACACGTCCCATGCTATATTAACTGCATATTTCATGAAAGTTCCAAAAGATTTTTTATTCATATTCTTCTTAATTTCCATTTTTCCCAGATTGTGGCTCTATCATTATTTTCTGCTGCAACAGCAATCATTGTTCCCAGTGACGGAAATGTCCTCTTTCTAATACTGTCTGTAAAATGCAGACAGATAATAATGTAATTGCAACATACAGTTATAATCACATTAACTATGTGTGTAGTTGTCAGAAGTACACAAATGCATGTCCAATCCTACAAAAAAGTGAAAAAGTGTCTTTATTTTAACAGTAAAAACCTGTGACTTTCATGTAAATAACTATTATTTATGTAAGAAAAAGGGTTGAGTTGTTTACTATTACTATTAATAAATATTAATAAGGCGTAAACAAAATACATAAAAAATGCTCAAACATATTTACACTTATAGACGCACAGAAACTAACACCTCTCGACCCTCTCTGTACTAGTATCTGCCATCCACAGTTCCACTATGTGTGTGTGTGTGTGTGTGTGTGTGAGCAGACTGACTAATACATTTTTTCTTGATTTAGACATTTCTCAAAACTGTAAACAGAAAACCAAATTCTCAAACTATATTCACAAAACACCTGACTCTACTGTCAAAATAAAACAATTCTTTAAGATCATACACACAGCTGGTCAATGACTTACAGATAATTCATTAGACATTACCTCACAAATTCAACACAGTGTATATGGCATAGAGTTACAGAAAAAATGGGTAACACTTTATTTGAAGATGTGTATACAAGACTTACATGACACCATCATTATGATATGACACCTGTTATGAACATTAAGTCATTTTGAGCATTCATGACTGTTGACAAAACTCTCTATTCTGTACCATTAATATAGCCTGCTATTTCCATTAAAACAATATCAGTCCATAAATACCAGTGTCACTGGTAATGCTATTGCACCAGTATATCCTTTGATTCGATTCAAGAGCGATAGATAGAGAGAGAGACAGAGAGAGACGAGTTTGGCAGGGCAGCTGATTCTGAGGGAGGCGGCTTGATTGAGGTCAGTAGTGGTCCACAGGGCTAACTATTCCTGTGACAAACGTTCAGCTTGGGGGCTGCTTCCATTTATCACTTGTATTCACCATTTATGCATTAAAATAAAATAGTGTAATGACCGCTCTGCTATTTAAATTAAATAAACACAAAATTATTGCACAATTTTGGGTGTATCACACATGCATTTGTTGGCTTGTCTAGGCAACAAGGCATAGCCTAAACTAAATTATTTCATGATATTTATTATGTATGTTATATTCTGACCAACTTTACTTTCTGCATTCATTTGCTGCAATAAATTTAACAAGTATGTAGATGGTGCCTACATGTAGACTAATGGCGGTTTTCCACTGCGTGGTATCTACTCGACTCACCTTGACTCTACTCGCCTTTTTTGGTTTTCCATTACGAAAAAAAGTCCCTGGGACCTGCTACCAGTTACTCTTTTTAGTACTACCTCAGTTGAGGTTCCAAGCGAGCTGAGGCGATCCCAAAAGTCGACGTGGAAACCTGCAGACTCCTGGTTGGACAAACGCGACATTTAAAAAAAAATCTAGCCAGACACCCACAGATTGTCTACTCTCTGCACTATATTCACTTTTCAACTGTTCAGTATGAAGGGCTATTAGGGGCTTTATTTCGTTTCCAATATTGCACACTGTTACTTTAAAAAACAAGACAAGTTATCAAAGAAAAGTTTTTATTTAGCTTTTCAAGTAGCACATCAAACCCTCCTGTCCATCCTGGTCTTCTTCCTCTTCACCCTGTGACAGTTTCCCCCCGACTCTGCTGGCCCAGATGCATCTCAGTTGTTGTCATAAATCTCTCCATGACTCTCATAAAGATTATACAAAGCCCAGCAGGTCACAACCGGAGATCTCACCGGTCGGACATCGCCCACAAGACGGTCTGCAGCGGCAATTTTGCAAAGCGTGAATGCTCTGAAACACAAACGGCACACAGCACACATGTTGGTGTGTAATCGTGGTTGCTAAAGTTCATGTACTTTATATAACGCTTGCGTATAGTAAATACTGTCTGGGTCCCCTAACACATGCAAATGTTAGCTAACGTTACAAGGAAATTTTACTTACCTTTTTGTGTCGGCGAGCAATAGTCATGTTAACGTCTGAACTCCTTCGGAATTCCCAAACTCCAGGTTTTTTTAGCGGTGATTTTTGTTGCTTCCTTCAGCTTCTTTTGGAACAAAACTTTTCTTCTGGCTGTGGCGAGTAGCCGACGTGCTGTTGTGAGTCGCGTTGAAAATTACATTATCACGCGTAGCTATGGTGACCAGCCACGCTGAGGCTTTACTCATTTTGCAATGGAAAACGGACGTAGAATGCGTCGAGTCAAGTAGAGGCGAGTCAAGGCGAGTCGAGTCGAGCTGTTACCAGCAGTGGAAAAACGCCACTAGCTATACATGAGCATACATGTACTGTTTTAACCCTGCAGATTTTCAGGTCCTGGTAGGTCTTCTTTACATTTCTGCCCCATAGGCTATACTGTTTTAGAACATCATTGCTTGCCACTAGCCGTACCATGCGACAGATGGCAGAACATCTGGTTGAACCTCCAAGGCTTGTCAGGAAAAGTTGCTGTAAAACATAAAAACACAAATTATACATGTAGAACAAATTAGAGCGCTTGTAAAATCTTATTTTGTAAGAGAAGTCAGTTCATTTTTGAGTGAATCTAAATTAAGTGACTGCAAGCCTTTATGCTACTGTGTGGAGGTACAGCGCAATCGCAGAAGAACGTTACAGTTGGTTGGTTGTCTTAACGTTTAGGGAACGTCATAACTAATTTTCATAACATTCATAACATTTACTAAATGTTAGTTTTTGGTTTGGTTCGAACTAACCTTTAGAGAACCATGAACTAACGTTCCCTAACGTTTCCTAAACATTCTGTGTTAGTGGGGATTGGGTTCAGGGTTTCAGCAATTCAGAAAAACTGTAACACAGCAGCCCAGTCATGAAGCCTGGAGAGCAGAGGCTATAGGAGGCTCTGACAGTCCAGTGCAGTGTGTGTGTGTGTGTGTGTGTGTGTTTTTCAGAGAGAGAGCATGAAATTAGTCTGGGACAAGGAGAGGGAGTAGATTGAAAGTGAGAGAAGAGGGGGGTGGAATGATGGGTAGAGAGATACAATGATACCTAAAAAGATAGATGAGAATTAAAGGGTGAAGATCATAGACTGCAAATTATTAATGGATAGAGCATGTTTGACGTCACTGTTGGTTTGTGGAGATCTGCTATCCGTCGTTGAGTTTGCCGTTACGGGCACAGCCATCTTAGTTGCGTATATCACAATTTTTCTAAGTCCCATCATGATGGATGTCATCAACTGCTCCTTGGAATCTGGCATAGTACCCTTTAAAACTTTAAAACTGCCTCAGTCACTCCGATCTTCAAGAAGCCAAGCTCTGATCCGGAGGATGCAAACCGGACAATCTCCAACCTTCCATTCTTAATTAAAATCCTGGAAAATGCAGTTGCCGCCAAGCATATGTCCAACCATTAGCTCAAGGAACCCCTTCACTTGGGATTCTGTCCTAAGGAAGGAAATAACATGAAAGAGGGGTGATATTCCCTCTATTCTAATAGTTCAAATAGTAAATTCAAAACAAGGATTATGCCATTAGAGCAACTTAAAGGGTTTTAATAAGAATACATTTTGAGTTTTGAGTTGAGTTTCATTGACAGTGATTGAAAGACTACCAGTGTTTCCCATAGTTTCAACTTGGGCACACTGCCCAGATAAATTGAGACCCGCCAAGGTAGATAAAATCCCCATTAAATTTTCTTTCCAATTTTACGGCACAGTATTTTTTACACAGAACAGCTGCCTCCAGCCCCTTACCCTCGTGAAGTTGCATGCCACGTGCATGACAGCATCAATGTTCCACTTGCTCATAGAGGCTATCGTTACGTTAGTAGTAGCATGCTGCTGGTGGTTTTGCAATGGGATTAACGGTACTAATAAAACCGTAGAAACAACGCGGCCACGCTGCTGTGAAAGCTCCCCAAACATCATTTATCAGAGTCTGGTTGCTTCCCCTCGCTACGGCAGGCTCCTCTGCTCCATATCTTTATAACGAAGCTAGTTTACTGTATATATGGACGCAAGTCCGAATTAAAACCCTTAATTTTATAATAGTTGGCTATAAAAGTTGGTGAGATCTGAATGAGGGCAACAGGACGCGTATAGTAAAGCCCTGCACAGTACTGTTTTCTTCATCCCGCTCATGCCGAATTTCTGACCATTATCGCCCGCACTCGCAACGTGTGTGTCCACTCCTGCTCGCAAGACTCTGAGAACAATAATAGAGATGCATTGAGTTTGTGTCTTCTCCCATCCCATGAGAAAACGTCCCAAATGTCCCCCATGCGTCTCTTTTCCAAGATTTGCCCACAGACAATAAAGCCCCGCTCTGAAGGCGCACTGAAGACAAAATGCGGCAGCTTTAATAGCGCTGGGAAGCGCTCTTTGTTGAACTTCCACCATTGAAGCACACTGTCTGGGTCTGGGTTATCAGAGAGCTGAGGTCTGAGATATTTAGCCATTTCATCATCAACCAGCTTTGGCACTGAAGCAAAGAACGCATCGTCTTCCCAGTCTGCAGATCTGTGCATTTCTTTTTGGCTGGTGGCTCTTCCTCCGCCAGTACCAGGTCAAACTGCATCTTCTGAATAATGTCCTTTGGGCCTTTGGATAGGATTCTATACATGAATATGTATTTATAAAATGTCTCAAGCTGTTATTCATTTAGCTATATAAACTTATAATTTGTATTCATTTACTTTTATCTATTTAGATTTTTTGACTGCATTTCACTTATTCTAATTTGTAATTGCCCTGTTACAGACATAAAAACAGACATAAAAACTGAAAATATCTGTTTTTATGTCTGTAATAGTTAACATACCTTTAACCCTGTCTTCTATTTCATCCGGGGGGAGCATTCGTAGTATTCACATTTTAGGAGTTAGGAGAATTGCAATCCTGTACATCATGTGGAGAGGGAATACAGATGTGTTGCTGGTGCCCATCAGTTCTTCCAGATGCAAGCCACACACATCAACTTCAGAGAGAAAAGGGCTTGAGGATTGCTGCCTGGAGTGTTCAATGAATCCCACGTAACCACGCCAGTAGTATTGAAGTGCTTGGAGCGGAGTCGTCGGACTCTAAGTCATTAGTAGCAACCTTGAATAACTTAAAGAACGCAAAAACTGTTTTCAAAGTTTTTTTATTAATCTGCGCAAATCTTTCATACTGGTTATTGCTCACCAATTATCCAAGTAACTATTGGATTCCAACTATTATCACCATCCAAGTAATGTGGAGATCTCATGCTGTCGTAGTATGGAATCCAGCATATCATAATTTGAATTCCATCTTGTCTCGATGGATTTCTTCAAGCTGTTTTGCAGCCCTGAATATTTTAAATATTTCACTAGTTTATTTTTCATTGGTCGACAGTTCAGACGGCTCGGTGTTTTCAACCAACACGCATGGTGCAAATGTACTTGACAGGATGACGTTAAGGAAGTACGCGTTGCAATTCAGCCTGGTCTATCCACGCAGGGCAGCAATCATATCGGCTCCACGGTCAGTGACAAACACAACACTGCCAGATAGAAGTGACACATCTATTCCAAATTCACGGAGTTTCTTATTCTCCCGTTTTTGATACACCACTCTCGAAGGGTGTAATGGAATAATGGATGGTGCCGGATATGAACTGAGCTTTATGGTAATTCTTTGTCCATTTATCTGTTGTGATGGCACATCCATGTGTTTCAATGATGGGCTTTCCCAGCTAACAATTTCTGGTTCCCAGAACGTTCTGGGAACGTTCGTTTTTGGTTGCGGGAACGTTCCCTAAAGGTTTTTTTTGGTTGCAGTTTGGTTGTCTGTAGGTTAATTGGAAAGTTTTCTTAACGTTCCCGGAACGTTCGTCTTTGGTTACAGCGAACGTTCTCGGAACGTTCTCCTAACGTTCTCTAAAAGTTACAACCTTTAGAGAACGTTAGGCGAACGTTCCCTTAACGATGCAACCTTTAGAGAACGTTAGGGGAACGTTCCTTTAGCGTTGCAACCCTCCGCGAACGTTACCAAACGGTCTCTTAACGTTAGGGGAACGTTCGCTGTAACCATAAACGAACGTTCCCAGAACGTTAAGAAAACCTTCCAATTAACCTACAGACAACCAAACTACAACCAAAAAAAACCTTCAAGGAGCGTTCGCTGTAACCATAAACGAACGTTCCCAGAACGTTAAGAAAAGGTTAGATTACCCTAACCTTTAAAACAAACCAACACTAGTTACCCAATTGGGTAGTTGATTTACCCAATCAAAACCTCCGCTTCTGCAGCAGTCAGTGCAGGGAAGTTTTTCTGGCAGGCCGCTAGAGTAGAAGTCAAAATGAAGATAAGTT